>NW_027632704.1:0-51074 GCF_902686455.1 Sciurus vulgaris | reverse complement strand
AAACAAGCCAAAGGAATGAACAATTTATTCAATGAAATAATATCAGAAAATGTCCCAAATCTGAAGTATGAAATGGAAAGTCAAGTTCAAGAGGCTTATAGGACTCCAAATACACAAAATCACAACAGACCCACACCAAGGCACATTATAATGAAAATACCTGACATACAAAACAAAGACAGAATTTTCAAGGCTGTGAGAGAAAAGAACCAAATTACATTCAGGGGGAAACCAGTATGGATGTCAGCAGATTTTTCAATCCAGACCCTAAAAGCTAGAAGGGCCTGGAACAACATTTTTCAATCCCTGAAAGAAAATGGATGCCAACCAAGAATCTTATACCCAGCAAAACTTACCTTCAAATTCAAATTGACGATGAAATAAAATCCTTCCATGATAAACAAAAGCTAAAAGAATTTACAAAAAGAAAGCCAGCATTACAGAACATTCTCAGCAAAATATTCCATGAGGAAGAGATGAAAAACAAAGAAGCAAATCAGCAAAGGGAGGAATTATCCTAAAGGAATTGTCAAATAAAGGAGGAAACAAGTTGTGTCAAACAAATAAATAAATAAAATTTAAAAAATGAACCAAATGACCGGGAAACTAAATCATATCTCAATAATAACCCTGAATATTCATGGCCTGAAATCATCAATCGAAAGACATAGACTGGCAGATTGGATTAAAAAGAAAGATCCAACAATATGTTGCCTGCAAGAGACTCACCTCATAGAAATAGATACCCATAGACTAAAGGTGAAAGGATGGGGAAAAACATACCATGCACATGGACTCAGCAAAGAAGATGGAGTATCCATCCTCATTTCAGATAATGTGGACTTCAAGTCAAAGTTAGTCAGAAGGGATAAAGGATGTCATTTCATACTGCTTAAGGGAAGCATAAATCAGCAAGATATAAGAATCATAAACATCTATGCCCCAAACAGTGGCTCATCCATGTTTGTCAAACAAATCCTTCACAATTTCAGAAACCAAATAGACCATAACACAATAATACTAGGTGATTTTAACACGACTCTCTCACTACTGGACAGATCTTACAGACAAGAATTGAACAAAGAAACCATAGATCTCAATAACACAATCAATAATTTAGACTGAATGGACATTTATAGAATATACCATCCAACCAAGAGCGAATACACTTTCTTCTCAGCAGCACATGGATCCTTTTCTAAAATAGACCATATATTATGCCACAAATCTAATGTTAGCAAATACAAGAAGATAGAGACACTACCATGTATTCTATCAGATCATAATGGATTGAAGTTAGAAATAAATGAAAGAGTAAAACAGAAACTATTCCAACATCTGGAGATTAAACAATATGCTATTATATGATGAATGGATAACAGAAGATATTAGGAAGGAAATTAAAAAATTTTTACAGGTAAATGAGAACAAAGAAACATCATATCAAAATCTCTGGGACACTATGAAAGCAGTACTTAGAGGGAAATTTATTTCGTGGAGCGCATTTAATAAAAGAAGTAAAACTCAACAAATAAACGAACTAACACTACAGCTCAAAACCCTAGAAAAAAAAACAGACCAGCACCAAAAGTAGTAGAAGACAGGAAATAGTTAAACTCAGAGGTGAAATCAATGAAATTGAAACAAAAGAAACAATACAAAAAATTGACAAAATAAATAGTTGGTTCTTCGAAAAAATAAACAAAATTGATAAACCTTTAGCCACACTAACAAAGAGAAGACGAGAGAAAACCCAAATCACTAAAATTTGGAATGAACAAGGAAATATCACAACAGACAGGATTGAAATACAAAACATAATTAGAAGCTATTTTGAAAATCTATACTCCAACAAAATGGAAAATTTCGAAGACATCAACAGGTTTCTAGAGACGTATGAATTGCCTAAACTGAACGAGGATGACATACACAATTTAAATAGACCAATTTCAAGTACTGAAATAGAAGAAGTCACCAAAAGCCTACCAACAAAGAAAAGTCTTGGACCAGATGGGTTCTCAGCCAAGTTCTACAAAACCTTTAAAGAAGAGCTCATTCCAATACTTCTCAAAGTATTCCAGATTGCAACTATCATAATCTAATCACTTTACCACAGATTATCCTTATATCCTCAAAAGTGTGAGATTTTGGGGCACCTCATACCTTAACCATAAATTTCCCCTCTTGCCTTCCAACAAGCTTATACCTATCTCACATTTCAAAGTATTTCTAGTTTATTTTCAGGAGTCTGCATATTCTTAAAATTTCCAGCATGCAAATCCAAAGTTTCCTGTCATACAGGTGTACTCTCAGCATTCATTGCAGTAAAAACCAATAGCCACTTACAAATTTCCAGTATATAATGACACAGGGTAAACATCTACATTTAACAAGAGAGATACATTAATATATAAAGAAAGAAAGAGACTAAAACAAAACTAAGGAAAAGATGGGACCAAATTAAGACTAAAACCTGGGCACAGAGGTGAATGCCTGTAATTTCAGAGGCTCAGGGGGCAGAGGCAGGAGGATTGTGAGTTCAAAGCCAACCTCACTATTGACGACTTGCTAACCATCTCAGCAAGACCCTGTCTCTAAATAATACAATATAGTGTTGCACATGTGGCTTAGTGATTGAGTGTCCCTGAGTTCAATCTCTGGTATTCCACCCCAAAAGACTTAAAATCTATCTGGAGGAATAAGACCATAATTCCACATCCAGGATCTGGGACACATGACATTGTTTTGTTCTCTCCAGAGAACTGTGCAGCTTCTACACTATAGTTTTCTGGGTTGCAACCCACAAGGTCTCTCTCCTGCCATGTTTCCTATTCAATTTTTACAGTTTTCCATAGGACATGTTTTATATAATGAATATTTTTTAATCTTGGGAGTCCTCACCTAAGTTTCTGTTTTCTTTTCAAATCTTCTTGCGTCACCATCTCAGAGGCATCCAGCAGAGTGTTTGACCCTGAATCACTTTGCCTGGTCTCCCAGGTTCCTCATTGAGGCCACAATGGAAGCCTCCATGACCCTCTAACTCCATTATATTACATTCATGCAGTATCAGAATAGCAATGTTGATGTCAAGTTCTGCAGAATCTTCACCAGAAGCAAATTCTCCTGGTACAAAAACTGTACCAACTTATGAATGTTTTGAATGGCCCAGCATGGTGTAAATACAACCACAGTCCCCTCATAATCAGGGTCTCCATGGTGTCCCTTCAAATAAATTTTTATATTAGAACTCTTGAGTGTAAGTGTGATCTTGACAATTCATGACATACCCTCATGCCACCTTTTCAACATGGACCAATATTCTTTATGGCATGCACACTTTGATCTTTTTAATCTTTATTGCTAAAATAGCCTAAATGACATGTATTTTCTCTATGTACAAGGGATCCAAAAATTTCAACTGTGCCTCACTTGGAGTCCTATACATATCATAAAGTTTTTCATCTTATTAAATTTGAATAATTCATCTGAATTCAGAAATTTTATAAATTTTTATTTTTCAGAATGTGAACAAAAAAGAGGCCAACAGAGAGAAAAGAATATTAATTGTTCCAGTATGGAAATATATTTAGTAGAAGGGAAAAGAAAATGTTTCTGGGAAGGCCTGGGACCAGCTGTTTGTGCTGTGTTCAATGTAGGCAGGGAAGCACACCTGATACTGCATGGCCTTGGCAGCAGTCACAACTGGATTCTCAATGTCAAGGTCCCAGGCTGGAACCAGCTGATACTTTGGTGCAGAGACTTGTAGCTGAGAGGCTGGCCCTGGTAGCCCCCAGCTGGGGAGGCCAGAACCAGCAGATGATATCTGCTCGTGACCCTGTGTCCACTGCTAGATCTCAGGAGGACCAGCCTCTGTTGCCAGTGGCAGTGACAGTGGAGCGAATGTGACTGATGACCATGTTAAGCCAGGCAGCAGAGTAGCAGATCCCCACTGGAGCAGGAGGGCAAGTAGGTGGGGAGGGCTGCCACTGGTTTGGACATTCAGGGAGAGCCATAACTGAGACTGGTGATGAACCACAGCATTTGACAGGTGGCTGTGCCCATGTAGCTGCTGGCACTGCACTTGGTACACAAGGCACATGGGCTCTGGTGGCCTTTGGTAGGGAGTCTCTGGCCAAGAATGTCGAGGAGCTGTTGGTCATGGCCCGCCTGGGGAAGAAGCCACCCCCCACCCAAGGAGAGCCCCTGGACCAAAAACCTTACCAGCATGCATGTCCTGCTGCAACTGGGATGCAGCTATTTATGCCAGAGACCCTGCAGTAGAGTTCAGTTCCCCCAAAATTAAAAAAGAGGAAAAACTCAAGACAAGAAAACCCAATAGGGCCAATGATTTCAGCAATATGGCAAACTGCCCAGCATCAGGAGACATAGGGAACACTGAAAAGAATATTTTTGCAATTTCAGAGTGTCATTTGCCAAAAAAATGAAGCCACAAATTAAAAAAGAAATAGAAGAGAAGGTTGAAAAGAGGAGTAACTGTGAGAACAAAGAAAACCAGGACAGAATATTAGACTGTTCTATTGAAAAGTCAGTGAGGATGAGGCCAAGTCCAGCATTCAATGAAAGAGAACTAATAAACACAAATGGATATTTCCATGGGGCAATCCAAGATAGCGGACTAGAGGGTGACTGGATCTCCTGTCGCTCCAGAACCCAGGATTCAAGAAGGGGAGGCTTTGAGAGACTCGGACTAAAACAGATCCACACACATTTCTGATAGCGCACTTATCTCCAAAATTTATACACAACTTACACAACTTTACACCAAAAATACAAAGAACCTATTCAATAAATGGATCAAGTAACTGGAGAGAAATTTTACAGAAGAAAATGTACAGGCAATTAATAAATATATAAAAAAGTGTTCAAAATCTCTAGTAATTAGAAAAATACAAATTTAAACAACTCTAAGATTTTTATCAATTAGAATGGCTAATATCAAGAACATAAGCAATTATAGATGTTGGCGTGGATGTGGGGAAAAAGACAAACTTTTACATTGCTGATGGAATTGCAAATTGATTCAGCAAATGTAAAAAGCAGTATGAAGATTTCTCAGAAAATGTGGAATGAACCCACTTTTTGACACAGTTATCCCACTCCTTGGATTACTTATTTCTGATCATGTGATTTATCTTTCTACAACTGAAAATGAATGTAAGATGTGCCACTACTAGGAATGTGCATACAAAATTCCATTATTTTCACAATATTACCTTTTATATATTTCTGGAATTTCTTAACTCAAGGTCACCTAGAGAGTTCTGTGCTAAAGATGACAAAATTTTCTTTAATTCCAGTCCTTGAATAGTGATTTATACCATGGACAACATATATAATTTCCACCTGGTTCTATGCTCTAAATTTTTACTTACGAGGTCCCTACTGATATTTACTATTGTCTCCCTTGCTGCTATGAAGCCATTGGGTGTTCACTGTTTGGATGCAAATAAAATCATTTGGTATATAATAGGTGAACAATTATGAGAAATGTAAATATATTTCTCTCTCCTGGCATGGCTGTGTTTTATAAATTTTTATTCACATAGATGTGAACAAGTGTATATTTTTCTCATGTCTCATAGTCACTAGTTTATTGAATATATATTGATTTTCTGTTTTGGTGGTGCTGGGGATTGAATGCAGGGCCTAGTGCATGCAAGACAAGCACTCTACTAACTGAGGTATCTCCCCAACCCTATATATTGATTTTATTGAAGGTGACCAGAGAACTTCACTCTCCATGCCTTTTCATGTGACCACTAGTGGTCAGGATTTTTAAGACCTAGTCAGACATGACCACTGAAGACTCTTCTTTTTTCCTGCTCTGTCTTACAAGGTGCTCCAGAACTGTCTCAATTTTTGTGGTATTTCTACATAATGTTTCTTGATCTTTGCTTTATTTGCTCCTCTGTGGTGTCTCTCAGTCCAGCCAAAACCACTACACAGCTGAGGAGGATGCAGTGATGGAGTCAAAGAAAGACATTCAGAGATCATTTTCAGAAAAATTTATAAACTTTATTGTTACATGGGTATGCTTACATTATCAAGCAGTCACTGGGCAGTATATCTCTGAGAGTTGTAAGACCCAATGGGCTTACAACATGTGCAGGGAAAATAACCAATGAACTGAAAACTCACTGGCAAGAAAAACCAGTGGAAAGAAATATGCTCAGTATGTAAGGGAGGCTAGGCTACCATAATGATGGGGCTAAGTGTGATTAGTGTGCCAAACACAGCATCCAGGTAAAGTGTGCTGAGCTCTGAGAGTCTCTCACAGAGGCAACAGGCCTCTTCCCACCTCATGTTCCCAACACTCCTCCTGTCTTGAAAACTCACATTACATCCTGAGATCAATTATTGTCTTGGGAGATTGTAGGATTTATTGTTCAACTTCAAACTTTCTGCTCAGAAATTTGGAGGAATATATTCGTGTGTATCTGATCTCAAATGATTCTGTGTTCCCAATGTTTTTTCCAACCCAAAGGCCATACGTGAATACTTATAAGATTTTAAAAGCTAACACAATTTTTAATTATTTCATTTCCATGAACCATATTTGCAAATGCATCCAAAATAATGATCTCAATCAAGAAATCCAAAAAACTAAAAAAAAATCACTTTAAAAGTCTCTAAGTGTGGAAAATGACTGGGATAGACACTAAAATTACATACATATGAAATATGAGAGGGCAGTATGGGAAATGGTGATTAGAGAAAAAATGTAGATTTTTCAAGGGTTTTGAAAAGTAGAAATAGTTACAAAAACCAAGTAATGTGCACAGAAGAAGAGGTTAAAATATGATAATATCTTCATTGCTAATCTCAGTATTATATTTATACTTCTATAAAAAATGAAAAATCATACCATTTTCATAAACCTTTTTATCTTAATTACATGGAGAATTTTAAATATTAATACACTAGTGTTTTTGAAACATTTGTTGTTCAATATCACTGTTATATTTCTGACAATTCAATTTTTTCATACAAATTAATGAATTGTTACCTTCAATATGTAGTGAAAATATTATAATTCAATTTTTGAAAAATAATTTTTGCTTTACTTACAATCATTTCTTTTCCTCATTTATTTAAAAAGCTTTATTGATGTACAATTGATATACATTAAAGAAGCATATTTAAGTTTATAATTTAATGAGTCTGATTTATGTACCCATTTCTCCTACTTATAGGTAGGACTAGATATAACAATTTGTGATAATTTCTAACTCATGTTGAGAATGTTTACATTTGAATTGATAACAAGTGGAAAGTCAGCCCCAGCAACATAGCAAAGCTCAAAGAAAGTTAGGAAGACCCTGTCTTTCTATAAAATATTCAAAATTTTGGGATGTGTTTCAGTTCATCCCTTTGTTCAGTCCCTTGGGGAGGAAGAAAAAGAATCTTACATTTGAATTAATTATATTTTTTCACCTTATTTTATCTAAAATTGTTTACCAAATATTAATTTTATGCCCAATTTTATTGCTTTCAGTTTTTATTTTGGTTATATATTCAATTATGCACATTTTACTATCTCTACTTTCCAGTTGAATTTCTACAATTGTTTTTTCACATTGTTGCAATATGGTCTTGGTGCTTTTCTTTATTAAATTATTTGTGTGAGTTGTACAGCACAAAACATGTTGTAATTGCAATTTCATGCCTTATTAACATTATACTTCAAGTAAAATTTTCTTTTGTTCTGCTTTGTTTTATTTATTTATATCACTGTATTAATTTATTCCACATTTTTGTTCACTTTCAAGTTTGCAGTCTCAAAATATTATATTTCATCAGAGGAGAATTCTTTCTAAAGCACTATAATTTTATTTTGGCATAGGATGATGAAGAGAGAACCATCTACTCTGACAGACACTTCACTACCAAATACAGAACTTCTAATTCTTAGAACATATGAATTTGTGGCCTGGCATAGCAAGAGACTTTGCAGAGATAAAATCTAGGCTGAGAGATCCAAGATGGCAGACTAGAAGAAGGCTGCATTCCCAGTTGCTCCATAACTCTGGTTTCAAGTAGAGGAAAATCTGTTTCACTCTGAGGCAGTCTTCGCTGCTCATGGATCCCCTACCTTTTACAACATTTGTCCACCTCCACCACCTGCAGTCTGCCAACATATGGACTACTTTCAGAGCTGATTGCTCACTGACTTCTGACTATCATCTGCATTTGACCAATTTGCTGCCTCTTGCTTGCCCACCGCCTGCCTTTCACCTACCCATCACCCAACACCCAAGATCTACCTTCTGATTGTCCACTGGTAGACTGCAGACCACCCACAGACCTCCAGCAGTTCACCAGATGGCTGCTTTTGCCTGTAAGTCCACTGTCACCATACCCACAGGTTTGGTTACTTGTGGCTCCCATAATTTTGGGACAACAGCAAGGACCTGCAGATCCCTGGCCAGAAACCCCCTGTCCCAACTGACTGTGCCCCACCTCCAGGACTCCAGACCTGACCGACTGCACCCCATATGAACTTGGTGCCCATGACCCATGCTGAAGCTCCCCATTTGCAAACACATTTGGAAGACAGTGTAACAATCTTGGATTTTCCTTGAAGCAGAAACTGCAACTTTTAGGTGGGGCTAATCCCATCCTGAGATGTCTGCTGGAGACTGGAAACTCATTGTCAGGTACCTCTCATGCAACAGGCTACTAAAGACTGGGATGTTTGAATAGGATATGACTGTTATCATATAGTATTTTTCTCTTTTTCAAAATTTTTCAGTTATTATTTCTTAATTTTTCTCACTCGCTATTATCTTTTTGTTTACTTATTTCCTCAGAGTATCTTTCTCCCTTTTCTCATGCTAGCAACCAACTTCTATTGACTCCACTTTCAGTCTTCCTATGATCTACTATTTTATATACTCTTTTTTATTTCATTAAAAGTCAAATCCTACTCCCCTCCACATCCTCTTTGTCTACCATTAGAAATTATAGACCTTATTGCAAATCTATTTGTTATATAAAGATAATAAATGAATCCATCCTCTCTGTTTAATCATGACAATATTGTTAAAGCCTTCAAAGGGGATATTTGGTTTAGGGCTGCATATTTTCTGTTCAGGGTGATGCTAATATTGATCTCCTCATTACAGGAGAGATTTTGGAAACCTGCAGGATCACTATAAGTCAATAGGGGGAGAAATTGCAGCACCCCAGATCTGCACTGCCAGAGGGGAAGAAACATGAACAACATAAATATAGAAGAAAAGAGAGTGTTCTAAACAAAGATTCCTTATTAATAGAATCCAATGACAGCATGTTAGAAGAAATGTCAGAAAAGGAATTCAGAATATACTTAATCAAAATGACTCATGAAGCAAAGAATGATATAAGAGAGAAAATGCAGGCAATGAACAATCACTCTAAAAAACAGTTGAAAGAGCAACTGCAAGAAGCAAAAGATCATTTCAACAAACAATGTTTCTGAAAATAAACCTAACAGAAATACTTGAAATGGAGAAAACAATAAACCAAATAAAAAGCTCAGTGGAAAATATTATCAACAGACTAGATCACTTGGAAGACAGAACCTTAGATAACGTAGACAAAATATTTAATATTGAAAATAATCTTGACCACACAAAGATGAAATTAAGGATTTTAAATGGGCATTTTCTGAATTATCTGTTTATAGTCAAGGTAATCACAATGGACTTTATACATGGCAGATAAGAAGGTGTTGACCAGCATGAAGGTATGACCATGGAAGCAGATATTGTACTGATGCCTGATGAGGGTGGAGAACATTAACAACAGTTACAGACCATAAGTTGAGGGGATATAGAAAAATTCTCAGTTTGAACCTTTAGAAAGCAGCAGGACAAATGCTCAGGTACCAAGATCTGTAGTGGACTTTTAAAAGCAAGTTCTAAAACACCTTTCATTTATTAACTGATAAAATATGAATGAATTTCTATTGAAGCAGTATGAAGTCAGTCAAATAAGAACCACTCTTTCACATGGATCTTAACCTAATGGAATCACTTATTTTGGGGTAAAATATAATTTTTGTTCTTTTAAAAAATTTAAAATGATTGAGTTATTAATAGACAGTGTTATATAGAAGTTAGTTTATGAAAATTCATAATTATTGTACTCAGTCTTATCTTATTTTGATTCCTTATTCCTGGGTCTCTCCTGATGCTCCTTCACATGGTATATTTTATTACCCCTGACTCCTATGCTTGGCAATTAATTCAATACCAAGCAACAACAGGACACAACCAAAATGTGTTGATACAGTTTTTACAGTTGAAGTCTTAAAATCAAAAAACTTTCACAGAATATGTAATGCTATGCTATCCTACTTGTAAGTGGATCTTTATAAAGTGATATTATAGAGTAGTAGGTCACTTGCTTTTTTGTATTATAAAATTTTACATTATTTTTCTCCATTATATTCACACAAATCAATATTTTTGTTCATTCAGTATCTTCATGCTGTTTTAGCCAGATAATCATTGGGTATAGATTTATCCTCCCATTTTTACCAACTTGATACATTCACAATCATATTTGCTCTTGACTTTCACATTTTTAAATGAATTACAAAGCTGATGTGTTACTGATAAAAGATCTTTTATTCAGTGTCCATGATAAATGATAGAACATCCAGAAGAATCCATTGGAGGTAAATGAGAATGAAGTAGTCTATACTATGATGAAAATTAAAGGTAATGTTAAAAACATGTGAACACAAAAAGACATGGAGAATTTAGAGTAGTTTTAAATTAAATAAATCTCTTTCCATTAGACAGACTGGGTTCAAGTTTAGAATCCAAAAGAGTGAGAAATATGGGCTTGACAACAACAGAATTCCTGAGAAAAAATAGGTGTGTGGTGAGGTTGGTTGTTTTCTTGTTTTCCCCAATGTGGAAGTGGTGAGGAAGAGAGTCAGAAGAGATGAGTGACTGTGAAGATATAGCAGACTTTCACCAGCAGCAGGGAAAATTCAACTGCTAAGAGTGTATGGATGTATATGATGTTCTAAAACCCACACCTACAATCTTAGACCTTCTACCTAGACTTCTATGCATTATAAATAGTATTCATGAGATATAGTCTTTACTTTTTCTATGAGTCAAGAATGGTGCTGACCATGACTTTCTGGTACTGCCACATCCTTACCATTGAGTGATTTAGTAATGCAGTCACCAGAGATGCATAGAAAGATTTTATTTTTTAATCAACTGTATATCTAATTTTGGTATTACATGTAATGTATGAATGTTCAAGTTAATGATAGAAAATCCAATGTATAAATAGTGTCATCTTAGATGATGTATTTTAGCAATGCTGCAGTATTGCCAACATTAGATAGGTCCTTAATCTATTTGATGTATTAAACAGGTCATAGTACACAGGTTAGGCTGTAGTGATAGCACTTCTCATATTGGCCCTGATGGTGTACTGAGCTCTTCTCAGTAGAGAGTAAGAAGTGAATTTGTTAACTGATAGCCTTGCTCAATTTTGTTTGTTGTTTTTTCTGGTACATATTTTATTTTTAGCCATTATCAGTAACTTTTGGAGAGTTGAGTTTCTAAGAGAAACTCTCCAAGGATTTAGACCATAAAAAAAAGCAATAGTGACCCATTTCTTCTTCAGCCTGCAATGAAGTCAAAGGTGTGTGTTGGCAAGTTTCAAGGGTCTAACAAAATGAGCAACTGCTTTCTAACAAGGAAGAGGCAGCATTTCCAGTTAGTAGAAGAATGAAGAAAGAGAGAGGGATAAAAGAACAAGAGAAGTAACTTAAAAAGGGAAGATGGAGAAAGGTTTTTATTTCCCCCTAGATCCTGTGTTTTCCTGAGGATTCAGTATTTCTATAGAGTAAAGAAAACATTCAGAGGATGCAGATCTTCTCTCTTTGACATTGGGATCAGGGCACCTAAACAGTCATTTGTGTATCTGTCAATTTATTAGTATTTTTTCTAATAGGGGAAATGAACAATGTTGTCAATTTTCTAATTCCAGTAGTTTTCTTTCAATCTTAATTAGACTAAAATATATTCAATGATCTTATAATCTTGTCAAAAGGTATTCTTGTGTTGGGTATAAATTAAAAAGGAACAATAAAATAAAAATTTGAAATAAAAAAGAAAGTGCCACTTGAAAATATGGAAATCACTGAACAAAAAAATTAAACACTTTAAAACTGGTTGTACAGGGTTAAGTATAATGTCATATAGTATTTATAAACTCATTCATAAATAATAGTATTTTGTTTCAAACTCTAAGATAAAAAGTGAGGAACCATATTCAATATCAAAAATGGCACACTGTTTTACCATAATGTCTAAAATGATGAAATACTCTGTGTTTTATATGAAGTTAATAGTGTTTGTAAATATATAGTTTTACTCTAAAGAAATTGCTTCCATGAGATAAGATCATTTTTCAGTGATGGTAAAAGCAAATTGCAGCTAATTTTAATATTCCAAATTATGGTTCAGATTTCTGAGGACAATCTGACATTTCCAACAAAAATTTCCAAAACAATCTTATATTTTCAATGAACTTTTAGGCTTCTTTGTTTTCTAATGATCATTTGGAGAGGCCTGGAGAGAAATGTTTTCTTCAGACACCTTTGATCAAATCAATACATACCCAGATTCTACCGAGTATAGGCTGAGATATGTCCATCCCTTAAAACCTTTCATATCCACGTGGGTACATACAAAGCAGACACATTAAGTTGACACAAGGAAGATACATATTAATATCTCCCATAATATTCAAATTATTAGGTACAAATTTGTCACTGGCTCCCCACAGTTCCAAAATCCGTGGATATTTGTCACCGCCTGCAGCAACAACCCGCACGGGTCCTATGGGTGGTGGAGTGGAAACTGAGGCATCTCTATCCCTCTCCTTAGTGCACTGCTTTCTTGCTTGTTTACTTATAGAGGATAGAGGAAATGAGGTTTACTTGCTTTGAGAGGAGAGAGAGAGACTTTGCTTATCAGAGAGAGAGTGAGACCTTGCTTATCAGAGAGAGAGACTTTGCTTAAGAGAGAAACTTGCTATGCCTTAAAGTCCTGCATCCTTTGAACTAAGGGTATGTCCACCCAAGGTGCCCTAGTGATGCATCTCAGTTCTCCATTCTGTGATCTGCCCTCCGCCGCTGCCCCTACTCGCTGCTGTGTTCTTTCTTCTGGCTTTTTTCCTAATGGCTGCTGTGGCATGTCTTCTCTGGCTACTGCCAGGCCGCGTGTCTTCTGCTGCTGCTTTTCTTCTGCTAATGGATGCTGTCCATGTTTTTCCCTCTGGCTCCTTCTAATGGCTGCCGTGGTGTGTCTTCTTCTGCTGTTTTCCTGCTAATGGCTGCTGTCCGTGTTTTTCCCTCTGGCTGCTGCCACGCGTGTGTCTTCTTCTACTAGCTTTACTGGTAATGGCTGCTGTGTGTCCCTACTCACTCCGCCTACGCTTATATCACCTCCAGGAGGTGGAGAGCAGGGCCACGCCTCCTACACAAAGATTAGGCAAGATGCTCCGAGCAGGCAACCAGCGCTTGAGAACACACGTGCACACACTGTGTGCGTGGACGATAAAATCACCTGAGTGTGCCCACGTCAATCAACCTCCCCACTGCCAATGTGATCAGGTGCCATCCTGGCCAGCCAACATGGCACAGCCCCCAACACAAATTGACATTAATTGACATTTAAAAAATGTACACAACAATTACATTGTTGCAGGCTGGGGAAAAATAGTTAGCATGAGGACTTTTATTCTTAAATTGCAACTCAGAGCAGAGAAGCAGGTGGAAATGACAGGTGTCCTAAATTCTGTAATTGATGATTAATGGAATGGTATGGAAGAAAATCTTTTAATCAGTATCATTATTCTTTCTAGACAACCATGGTTGGACAATATGCCAGACAACTAGATACAGCACATCTTCATGCTCAAAACATTAGAAAAAATAGGGATATTAGAAACATACCTTATCATTGTAAATGCTATCCATGCTAAATCCATGACCAACATCATTCTAAATGGAGAAAAACTAGAAACAAGGCAGGGATGCCCACTTTCACCAGTTCTATTCAATATCCTCCATGAAATTCTAGCCAGAGAAATTAGACCAAAAAATTAAAGGTATGCAAATGAGAAAAGAACTCAAAATATCTCTATTTGCTGATGACATGATTCTATATTTAGATGAGCTAAAAAATTCCACCAGAAATCTTCTAGAACTCATAAATTCAACAAAGTGGGAAGATGTAAGATCAATGTTCATAAATCTATTCATTTTTATTCATAAGTGACTAATCCTCTGAAAGAGAAATTAGGAAAACTACCCCATTCACTATAGCCTCAAAAAATATTACTTGGGAATGATTAAAAAAAATAAGGTGAAATACATCTACATTGAGACCTATGGAACACTAAAGAAAGAAATTCAAGTAAACCTTAGAAGATGGAAAGATCTTCCATGCTCATGAGTAGACAGAATTAATATTATCAAAATGGACATACTACCAAAAGTATTATACATATTCAATGCAATTTGAATTAAAATCTCAATGACATACAACATAGAAATAGAGAAAGCAATCACGAAATTCATTTGAAAGTATAAGAGACACAAAATCAATAAAGCAATCCTTAGCAAGAATACTGAAGTAGGTGGTATAACAATACAAGACCTCTAACTTAACTACAGAGCAATAGTAACAAAAATGGCATGGTATTGCCACCAAAATAGACAAATAAACCACTGGTACAGAATAGAAGTCACAGAGAAACACCCACATAAATAGACTTTCCTAGACAAAGATGCCAAAAACATACAATGGAGAAAAGATAGCCTCTTCACCAAATGATGCTGGGAAAACTGGAAATCTGCAGCAAAATGAAATTAAACCCATATCTCTCACCCTGCACAAAACTGAACTCAAAATAGATCGAGGACTTAGGAATTAGACCAGAGACCCTGCATCCAATAGAAGAAAATGTAGTCCCTATCTTCATCATGTCAGCTTAGGACCAGAATTCTTTAACACATCTCCCAAAGCAAAAGAAATAAAAGCAGGAATCAATAATTGAGATAGATTCAAATTAAAAAGCAATTTCTCAGCATAGAAAACAGTGAACAATGTGAAAACAGAGCTTACAGTGTAGGAGAAAATCTTCGTCAAACACACTTGATATAGAGCACTAATCTCCAGAATTATAAAGAAAGCAAAAAACCTTACACCAAGAATACAAATAACCATTTAATTAATGGACTAAGTAAATGAGCAGACACTTCACAGGAGATCTACAAGCAATCAACAGATATATGAAAAAATGTTCAACATCTCTAGTAATAAGAAAAATGCAAATCAAAACTATCCTAATATTTTATCTCACCCCAATTAGAATGGCAATTATCAATAATACAAGCAATAATAGGTGTTGGCCAGGATGTGGGAAAAAGGGTACACTTATACATTGCTGACAGGGTTGCAAAGTGGTGCAATCACTCTCAATAACAGTATGGAGATTTCTCAGAAGCTTGGAATGGAACCATCATTTGTTCCAATTATGCCACTTCTTTGGCCTAGACCCAAAGGACTTAAAATCAGCATACTACAGTGATACAATGACATCATTTTTTATATCAGCTCAATTCACTATAGCTAGATTGTGCAACCAAACCAGACACCCTTGAGTAGATGTGTGGGGAAAGAAACATAGGTATACACACACAGTGGAATATTATTCAGCCATAAAGAAAAATAAAATTATGGCATTTGAAGGTAAATGGATGCATTTGGAGAATATCATGCTAAGTGAGATTAGTCAATCCAAAAAATCTAAAGGCCAAATGATTTCTCTGAGGAGTGAATGATGATAAATTTCAGGTTTGGGAGAGTGGCAAGTATAGAGAAAAGATGAACTACATAGAAAAATGAGTGGTGTCAGGGAGTTGGAGTAAGGAAAAATAATACATGTATGATATTGCAAATGGTGTGAGTCTACTTCCTATAAAACCTGAGAAATGGTAATTGTATCTCATTTTTGTACAATAAGTTGAAATGTAAAAAAAAGAAGAAAAAAAGAAAAGAAATGAAAAGAAAAGAACACAAAAAAATGTGAAATATTTTATGGTCATACCTGGCATTGGCAAATATTATTTTGACTTTTTATTTTTATGCATCTTTTTTCACATAATCAGAGCTAACTGCAAGGAAGTTTTTAAATGTAACTCACTTTTTTGCCAGGGTTGAATTGAAATAACAGCCTCTTCTCCATTAAAATGTGCAAATACAGTCATCCATAGCATGTATTGACATAATAAATATTGCTCTGTATTAGAAGTGGGAATCTGTTTATTATTCATGCAGATGGAAATCATGAATGTCCATTTAAGAATTCATGTATTAGAGTCTTACTTTGTTGGTAGGAATAGAAAAGCACTCATGAACACCTAACAAGAACCATATATTTTATATTTATTTTTTTTTTAGGCATGACCAAACTCTAAAACATTCTTGCTGAGCACAGCCTGTAATCCCAGAAAGCCTGTGAGACTGCAGGAGTATGATCTTGAGTTCAAAGCCAGTCTCAGCTAAAGTGAGGTAGTAAGCAACTCAGTAAGACCCTGTCTCTACATTAAATAAAATAGAGCTGAAGATATAGCTCAGTGGCCAAATACCCTCGAGTTCTGACACCATTACTCACCCAAAGAATGTTATTTAGGTGTGTGCACAAGTGGTGGGCTGATGTGGGCAGTGTATCACAAGAGAAACATACAAACACCTGTGAGCTATATGAGAGCATGAGCAAGCAGACATCTTGATTTGCCAGAAAGGTGTGAATATACTTAGAAATGCAACAGACTAATAATGATAGAACTTTCAAAACTGAACTTCACACACCCAAAGAATGCACTGCATCAATAATTTTACAGGTAATATATTTACAATTACTTCTTCATAGATCCATCTGCTTTTGGTCTTTTCTCTTATTTCTCAGTATATCACATACTCATGAGTTCTCTATGAATGTAAATCACATGGAGTTTATTCATACAGGAGTAAAACTAATTATTTTGTAAGATGGAAAATATCAGACTTTATTTTGCAATACAAAGGAAAACAGGATACGTACGAAAGACACAAAACACTGATTTTCCATGATGGCCAAAGTGAGAAGAAATTTGGCTCTTTATGGGAATATACAGTGGCTGTCAACATGGACATTAGCAATACATTCATTATTCTTGTGAGACAGAAGCATTGTTCAGTGGTGTTAGATGGAATATTTTTCCATAGTGGACAGATAGGAGTCGACCCTAATATTCTAAATCATGGTTCATATTTCTGAGGAGAATCTGATATTCACAAAAATGTTTCTGAGTATATCTGCTATTTCCAAGAATATTTTTGGCTTATGTAATTTTTTTATATTTCCATCTTCCTTCACCTTCCATAAAATTAATACACTTTGAAATATTTGTATAATCATCAGAGGCATGCAAACCTCATACATCTATTTAAATGCATGTGTATCCATATGATACACACATCAAACACACACAATAAAGGTAGGGAAAGACACATTTACATTTACTGTAATTGTTCAATTGATTACACACAAGTTCATATTATTAGGCTCTCAGGAAAAAAAAAAGAAAAGAAAAACCAGACAAATAGTAACCATTATAAAGAATCTTAATTTTAACTAAGTTAAAATTTAGCGACCATATGCAAGTGGAATGGTGATTCCTCCATTGTATAATTCATAATTCATGGACTGGGATTGAAGAAAAATTAGTCATTATTGATATAGAACATTTTAGGCATCACTGAGTTAATAGTAATCAAGTCAGCAGGAAAATCAAATGTGATGAAATGTATATATATTTGTATGGTCATGCCTGGCATTGTTGAATGTCACCTCTATACATTTACCAGTGCATAAAATTGAATCATATTATGAGAGTCATGTACAAAAGAGTTTGATAAATATAATATATAAGTATGTGCAGTTCAAAAGGAGATATCTCACAGTCTTTGCTCCATTTACATATGGCACATTATGCAAATACCATGCATAACATGAATTGACACAATAAATATATCTTGGCATTAAATAATTAATTTTTCTATGTTCACATGAATAAACTCTCAGTGAAACTTCACATACTGTACTGTCAAAACAATGGGATACAAATTAGAGGAAGTTACACTACATGTATATATGATATATAAAACTATGTTACTGCCTTGCATGGGTAAAAAGTCAAATAAAATATTAATAAATATTCAAACATATTAGAAATTGGAATTGTTGGGGGCTGTGCCATGTTGATCACATCAGCAGCGAGGAGGTTAATTGACATAAGCACACTCAGGTGATTTATTGTCCATGCACACAATGTATGTGCATATGTTCTCGAGCACTCCTAATTGTGCCTGCTTGGACATCTAGCGTCTTGCTAATCTTTGCATAAGAGGCGTGGCCTTGCTGTCCGCCTCCTGGAGGTGATATAAGTGTAGGCGGAGCGAGACAACACACAAAACGACAGCTAAAAGAAAACACATGGCAGCAGCCAGTAGAAGAAGATGTGCAGCAGCAGCTAGAGGGAAAAATGGCGGCAGCTAGTAGGGAAAAGCAGCGGCAGCTAGCAAGCGTAGCAAGTCTCTCTTCCTCTAAGCTCTAAGCAAAGCCTGTCCTTCTCTCAAAGTCTCTCTTAAGCAAAGTCTCTCTTTCTCCCTGATAAGCAAAGTCTCTCTCTCTCTCCTCTCAAAGCAACTAAGCCTCATTTCCTCTACCCTCTATAAACAAGCAAACAAGAAAGCAGCACACTAAAGAGAAAGATAGAAGTAGCTCAGTTTCCAGTCCCCCACCCATAAGACCCATGCAAGTTGTTGCTGCAAGTGGTGACAAATATTCACGGATTTTGTACCACAAAGAGCCAGCGACAGGAATCATTTTGTGTGCATGCAGAATGTGAACTTTGTTGCCCCTTCAACCTGCATAATCTCCATGACCTAAGTAGCCTTTGGCACCTATGTAGTTGATCCATTAAAATTCATAGACTATATTTTGTTAACACTTTATGAACTGAGTAATCATTATGAATTCAATACCTCAATAACCTATTTAATATTTATGAATTTTATGAATATCTCTATGATCAGCAAAACATCTATAGACAGTAGTCTTTATGACCATAGCTAATTCTATGACCTGAGTAATGTAAGTATTTCAGTATCCTATAGAAATGCATAGTTCACATGGAAAGTTCATAGAAGTACTCACTCCATGTAGGCCTTAGAATATATGCAGATATGAGAATACACAGGACATAAATTCTATGCAAGTTATAGAAGTCATGTTGGTCATAAGGGATAAACGGTTCAAAGAGGAATCTATGGTCATTGAGGGTTCACAAGAAACAAAGGCTACTAAGGCCATAGATACTAGGCATGTTAAAAAGGCCTCAGGTTATGGAGGATATTCAGTTCATAGAGGCCACACATATCTTAGAGGCTATGCCCATTGTAGTAGTATAACAGTCAAACAGGCTGTGAAGGTCTTAGAGTCTACTAGGGTTATAGAAGTTACAAACATCCTAGATGGTAGTATGTTTATGAAGAATAATCTATGAAAGTCAAAAACTTTCCTCAAGTGATAGTGGCTAATTTGTAATAAATTCTTCACAGGTCATAGGGTCTACTAAGACCATAGGTGTTACTCAAGTCATTTAGGGGATAGGGCTATAAATGTTATGCAGATTATGAAGAACAAACTATCCATAGAGCATACTCAGGTCACAGAGGCTATGCTAGTCATAGAGTCCACTTGATCATAGATCTTAGCAAGTTGATAGTGGATACTGAGGTAAAATAGGATACTGAAATAATTACATTACTCAGGTCATAGAATTAGCTATGGTTATAAAGACTGCTGTCTATAGATGTTTTGCAGATCATAGAGATATTCATAAAATTTATAAATATTAAATAGGTTATTGAGGTATTGAATTCATAGAGATTACTCAGTTCATAAAGGGTTAACAAAATATAGTCTATGAATTTTAATGGATCAACCACATAGGTGCCAAAGGTTACTTAGGTAATGAAGATTATGCAGGTCTAAGGGGCAACAAAGTTCATTTGAACTACTCAGGCCACAGAGAGCATGTAGATGACAGAGGCAATGTTTTGTACAGAGACAACACATGTCCTAGAGACTACTCAGGTGATACAACATACTCAATCACAGAGTGTGAGGAAGTCATAGAAATTCCTGGGATCAAAGTGGCTATGCAGGTTGTATTAACTATACATGTTATAGAGACCACTCAGATGATACAGGTTTCATGGGATGACATGTGTACAGACTTAGAGGTTAAGCAGAATTTACAGGCAATAAAACTTTGTAAGGTCATAAAGGCTATAAAGGTCATAGAGTCTACTCAGTTCTTGAAGTCTATGCAGGTCACAAAGTTTAAGCAGGTCATAAAGTTGCATAGCTCAAAGAGGCTATCATGGTCACAGAGGCTACTCAGTACATAGAGTATATTCAAGGCATATATGGTACACAGGCAATAGAAACTAATCAGGCAACATAGTCCATGACATTTTAAGGGTTGCTCAGATCTTAGAAGATGCTCAAGTCATAGAAGCTACATAGGTTTTAGTGTCAATGCAGGTCAGAGCTGTCACTCAGGTCGTACTTCTAGATAGGTATCAGAGTGAAACCAGATATCAGAGAGTTTGGAGAGATCACAGGTTTTGCTGGTCACATAGGTTACTCAGTTCAAAGAGGCCACTCAGATCATAGAGTACAGATGAAAGAGATGTTTTGCAGGCCACAGATGCTATGCAGGTCATCAGAGTTACTCAGTTCATTGAGGTTGTACATATCAGGGTGGCTACTCAGGTCCAATGCAGTAAAAGAAAATACACCAAAAATGCTACTCAGGTCAAGAGTCTCTTAGCAAAAAGAGGATATGCAGGCCAAAGATGCTGCTTAGACCATATATGCTACTCAAGTCATTAATCTACTTGGGATACAAAGAAATATATGGCATAGAGTATATGCTGCTAACAGGAGACGCAGGTCATAAAATTGCCTCAGGTTACTCAGAAAATACAGCATGTGTAGACCATAGAGTCTATGCAATTCACATAGATTACTCAAGTAATGAAGGCAATGCAGTCCATAAAGGCTATTCTTCCAATAGCACTGGTAGTTGAAAAGAGTTCACCCACAACCCCAGAAGTGACTTAGCACTGGTTAGTGAGTGGTGCTTTATACGATGGACTCAGAGGACCCTGTGAAATTGTGGGGAAGGTGAGATTTAGAACAAGACACAGAAGACTGAGTACTGGTAAGAGAGGTGCACTCTGAGTACTCAGAAGACATTTAAAAATGGTGGTTGAGAAGAGTTTTAGGGAAGAACACAGAGAAGACTGAGACAAGTTAGATGAGGTGTCCTTGACTGCAGAATTCAGAGGAGACAGAGCTCTTTAAAGAGAGGGTATCTGTTCTGCAGCTGTCAGAGTTTTTGGATCCTTTTTGAGAGTGTCCCTTGGTCCAGTGTCTCAGTATGCTGGTGGATGTTGGTAATGGTGCTATTAAAAAGGTCTAAAAACATCCTCCTTTATGATGGAAAATTTTCCTTAGTCATGTTTCACATGTCCCTTGAAGTTGTTCCTTGTGCCTCAAACAAATGACATAGGAAGGTTTTCTCTTTTCAAAACAGAGTATCCAATGACATATCAGAGTATCCAATGACATATCCTGAAAATACTAACTATATGCTTTCCATCCAATGCTTAGTGAGATGGCAGAAATATGGGTCATGATACATAACTCTAAAGATCTCAGCTACTTGAACAAATGTGTAAAAATGGTGGACTATGAATGGTAGTATGAGGTCCTTAATGCTTTTGGAAATGACATCCATTAAAATTGTCTTGCATTTTCAGGCATTGATGAGGAACCTCTCTGCGTGGCAGCAGCAAAGTTATATTGAGTTTGTTCCAAAGAGGAAATATCTACATCTTTAAAAGTTTCAACAGTTTTTCTGGCCTGCATATGCAGGTAAGGTCAGAGATGATGTACTGATATTAGTAGAAAAGGGGTTCATCTAGACAGTTTACTAAAGGATTTATGTGCTTAAATCTCATTGGAGAGTGAGTACTGGTATGGGAAGGGTGTCCAAACACAATGCCCAGAGGGGACTGAGCACTGGTGGGAGAGGGGAACTCACTCACAGGATTCAGAAGACTCTGAGCAATGATGGGGAAGGGAGATTAAGGATAGAAAATAGAAAAGACTTGGCACTGGTGAGAGAGGGGCACTTCTCCCAGAGGACAGAGAAGACCCTGAACAATGGTGAGTGAGAAGAGATTAAACACAGCACCCAGAGAAGACTAAGAACTTCTAGAGGAGGAGGGCTCAACTCATGACACAGAAAACTTAGTACTTCTGACCTGGAGACCTGACTCACAGGATAGTTTACATCCTGTGAATGTAGCATTCACTTTTCTCCAGTTGTCTCCTCACCTGATGTGACCTTGGTGCTGATCTGTGGACTTATGGAGTTTTCTCTGCCTCCTCTCCTCTACAGTGTCCTCCCTCCATGTTGTACTGTGAACAGTGTCCAACAGTGTGTGGTGCCCTGCCAGTCTCCCTCCTTGACTCCCATAGAGTTTGTGATGTCATAATGGCTTAGTGGGAGGGGCAAGAACAAAGCCTTAAAAGATGGTGTGGGACACTCAGAACTAACTGCGTCCCCCAGTGTAACCTTTCCTTGGACTTAATGGCCTCTGCCTCCAGTAGCTGTTATAGGTCTGAAAAGCCTGGTTCCAGTTCCCTTTGTGACCCTGTTGTCCCTGAGTTTAGAAATGTCTTATTTGATGCTCCCATTTCATGTATCAGGGGAGGGGTAAAATGTGACTGAAAATTTGATAATGAAGTATTATTTCCCATTAATCGCTGCTGGAGCCAGGGACCTCTTTGCCCCACCTTGTACATAGGGTCCACAGGGATGGTCTCTAACACGTGTTTCCTCATGCTCAGTCCAGGGACCCCTGAGTCTCCCTTCTCCCCTCCCCTTCTCCAATGCTTACCTGGCAGGTGCACACCACTTGGTACCTGGCAGTACTGGAACCTCACAGAGACATGCTGTCCTGAATATTTTGACCCTGACAGCAGTAGTCCCACAGGGTTCTTTGAAGAACTCATTGATGAGGAGGAAGAAATGACACTAAAGGACTGTGGTCTTTCCTTGTATCAAGGGATCCTCAGCCCCCAGTGACTAGGCAGAGTCTTCCACCCACCACAGACCAACCAAGGGTCCAAGTGCTACAGAATGAAACATATTTTTATCTTCACAATGCCTCCCCCATAGACTTCCCCAGGGGCTTGGGTTTTAGAGGAGACTGAGATGAAGGGACCCTGTGGAGGGAAAGGGTGCAGGACAGCAGTACAGCTGGGAATTTCTGGTTCAGTGGGGCCCAGGTGCTCTCTCCTACTCATTCCCTGTTTCTCCTCATTCAGAGTGATTTCCTGTCACCTGTGGTCATCATGGTAGGCACTGCAACTACCATCTATAGTTGATAGGGCAGACATTAAAATAGGTCATTGCCACCACAGGGGGGACATGCAATAGTCCTGAGCTTATCTAGAGTCACCAAAGCCATTGGCGCCTGCACCCAGGCCATGGCTGAGGGAAGCTGACTGGGTTTGTATATGTCTTTTGCCTCTAATTTAGATCTGCTGACAGGAGAAAAGAGTAGCTTGCCTTTGTCTCTGCAACAATGGTGAACTTCAGCCTTTGATTACCAGGGACTTTGTATATTCTGTGAGTGAGTGAGTGCCTTCTCTCACATATAAAGGTAAGTATGTAAAAAGAAAAAAATATATATACAAATATACACACATACATATATATACATAGTATTTAATATATAAACACACATACATACATAAAAAAACATTTTTTTTAGTCCTGGGATGGTATCTGGGGGCAGTCAATTCCTGAGCTGCATCCACACATTTACTTATTTATTCATTACTTTATTTGTACAAGGGTGATTAAACCCAGGAGTGCTTAACCATTGAGCCACATCCCAAGCCACTTTTTCTTTTTAATCTCAGGCAAGTGGCTAAAGGAGACTCTGAACTCAAAATTCTCCTTCTGGCCTCAGCCTCCCATGCAGCTGGGATGACACCCATGCACCACTATGCAGGGCTTATCATTTTCTTTTGGGATAGGGTCTGGATTTATCCCCAGACTGGCCTTGAAATTGTGATTCTCCCTGCTCAGGACTCAGTGGTGTTCCAAATAGAGTAAATGTAATTCCATGTGCCCCACCAACACCCAGTTTGACTCTGTCTTTTGTGTGACATTTTGTCAACCCAAGATTCTCCTTTTCATTCTTCCTCATTGGAGGGTTATGTAGAAGAATATTTCTAAAATATAGCTCCTGAAGAAAAATGGAGGGACAGTGTGGCTCTGGAGGAGAGAGGGAAAATTGGTCAAATGCCAGGGACCAGCCCTAGCAGCAGAGTCCAAGGGTCCTCGATGGCCTGAAAAGCAAAAGCCCCCAAAGAATTAAGCGGCGCAGCGTCGGCGATGGACAGCAAACCACACGGACTCGGGTCAGTGTTGGAATGCTGACAACTTTATTGAACTCCTTTACAGCTTATATACCCTTGCTCCCACTTCTTTAAAAGTTTCAATAGATAACAGAAGTTAGGTTGTAAAATCAGCCAACTAGTGCCACCTGACACTTAACATTTTTCCGTAATGGGCTCTTCTTGATCCGAAACCTACAGAACATGCTGACGCACATTTTTCTTTAAGATTTAACCTTTACCTAAAGCTAACAACAACATCACAAAACATGTTGCTTCAGAATGTTCAACGTTCCCCATAGGAAAATTAGTGTTTAGTGTAATCAATTGAACTTATTTTGTTGGAAATGATTTGAATTGTTTGTGTTCCTACCATCCCTCAACTGAGAAGCTTTATTGAGCATAATCACTCACTGTAGCAAGGTGAGCTTCCATTAGAAAAACAAGAAAGGGAAAAAGTCAATATTTTAAAGAAGGGGCTCTGGCTTTACTCAACTTACGACGAGTCCTTGCCAGCGTCTTCCAAGGAAGGCCTTAGCAGAGCCCAACTTACGACGAGTCCTTGCCAACATCTTCCAGAGGAAGTTTCCAACCTCTGGCATGGGCTGTTATCCGCCAGGCACATTCCCTTGGCATGAGTTCTATATGCCGGGCGCCCCCGCAGTCAAACATTTCCTAATAACAATGGGCCCAAAACTTAGACCTTCCCCCATCACTGAGTAGCCCTAACTGAGGCACAGCACAGATTGAAACTCCAGGAAACAATGGATCCTGGAATAAGCACAATGAGTTTCACCATTTTTACAACCACCACCCTGCTAACTTAAATTTTTAACCTGTAAAACTAGCCCCTGTGAAGTTCTGAGTCTTGAAAAGGACTGGTTTTGTAACCATCCCCATAACCAACGTATATAACAGTTCCATAATGCCAAAAATTTTTCCTGTGTCCCATGGCAGTGCATCATTTATGCTTCTTGAATGGTGAAATTTTGTTGATGTCATTCCATAAGTATTTTAAAATATGTTTTATTCATGCATTGTAGTCAAACATCATACATGGGTTCATACTGACATATTCATTAATGCATATAACATAATTTGCTCCATTTCAATCCTTAGTACTTTTGCTTTTTCTCTCCTCCTCCCTGTCCCACTTTCCTGCCTCTATTTTACTAGTCTTCCTTCTATTTATTTATTGTTTAAATTGTTCTATTATACTTAAACACAAAATGAAATTCATTGTAATATGTTTATTAGTGCATATCACAAATTACTCAATTTAATTCCATAGCTCCTCCCCTTTCCCATTCATCCTTTCTCCTACTAAATTTTCTTCCTGTACTCTACTGTTCTCCCTTCTATTTGCATGAAATTCCCCTTTTAAATTTTATTTTTTCTCTATTGTTTCTGCATTATGAAAGAATGTATTAGACCCTTGACTTTCTGACCCTGACTTATTTTATTTACCATGATAGTCTCTAGCTTCATCCATTTACCAGAAAATGATATAATTTTGTAATTTCTCATCTTTATTGCTGAGTAAAGCTCCATTGTGTAAATATAACATATTTCTTTCTTCATATGGCTGTTGAGTGTCAACTAGGCTGGTTCCATTACTTGGCTATTGTGAATGGCAATAATATACATGTTGGTAAGTATGTATCACTGTAGATTATTGATTTTAGAAGTTTCAGATTAGTACTAAGAAAGGATAGAGCTGGGTTATAGGATGGTTCTATTTCTAGTCTTTTGATGAATTTCCAAGCTGCTTTCCAAAGTGATTGTACTGCTTTACAGTCCCAACAAAAATGCCAAGTGTATGTTTCCCTCTACAACTTTGCCAGTGTCTCTTGTTATTTGTATTCTTGATCATTGCCATAAAAAATGTAGTGAGATAAAATCTTCACGTCAATTTGATTTGCATTTCCCTCATTGCTAAGAATGTTCTATATTTTTTCATATATTTGTGGCCATTTTTATTTCTTGTATTCAAAACATATCTGTTCAGATCAATTGTCCATTTATTGGTTGCTTATTTGCTTTTCTGGTGGGACTCTTAATTTTTTTGGTTCTTTACATATTATTAATATAAATACCCAGTCTAAAGAGTAGCTGGCAAGTGTTTTCTCTCATTCTGTAGGTCCACTCTTTATGTTCTTATTTTTTCACTGCGCAGATTTTCAATTTGAGGTGACTTCGTTGATCAATTCTTGGTTTAACATCTTCAGTTTGAGGAGAAAAAAGACATAAAATTCATTTGGAATAATAAAAGACCCAAAATAGTCAAAATGACACTGAGAAATAAAAGTGATGTGTGTGGCATCACAATAACTGATTCAAATTGCACTATAGAACTATAGTAACAAAAACTGTATGGTATTGATATAGAAACAGAAATGAATACTGATGGAATATGATAGGAAACACAGAGACAAATACACATACAGTCATGTGGTCCTTAACAAAATTGCAAAAAAACGTATGTTAGAGAAAAGATAACATTTTAAACAAATGATGCTGGAGAAACTGGGTATCCATCTGTAGAAGAATGAAACTAGATTCCTATCTCTCACTCTTCCTAAAAATCAATTTAAAGTGGACTAAAGACCTAGGAATTAGACCAGAAACATTGGAAATGCTAGAAGAAAATATAAGGTCAACACTCCAACATAGGCACCATCCACTTCATTTTAATGTATGAATTGAAACTTCATTTTATTAATTCCCCTTATACTTCCTGATTTATGGTACAGTTTCTTTGGTCATACACACTACATGTTTGAGAACAAAACAATAATTTTCAATTTTCTCCATAGAAAATACCTGCTTTTCTGATTATGTTTCGTGTACTGCCTTAAAAAAAAATTCAATATACATAAACCCCATATCCAAGCCTCTTAACACAAAGAGGCAGAATTTTTCATTTCTATCACTTTATTGTCATTGGCATCACAACTCCTAATACCTCTACCAACAAAATATGTTGCTGAGTAAGCAAGAGAGTTGGTGGTGTATAGTTGTTTCAAACCTTATTCCATTATTATCTTTCCCCCAAGGAATTTTTTAGACCTTATTCTACTGATCCCCACTTAACAGTGAAATGTGAACATTTTAATATTATAGAAATTGTCTATATCTGTGTATACTATAGTCCTTTGGAGGCTCCATAAACACTGAAATATCTATGACAATATTGCCCCAAAGTACCTGTTTTGAGACCCTTCTTCATGATGCCACATCTGTTGAGAATTCAAGATGTATTGTTATTAGGGGAAATCTGAAAATCCCTTCCTCCTCCATGAATCTCCTGGTCCAAGCTAAAAATATTTGTCATAAGGGGAGGGCCAGACTTATTGGGATATCTACAGAGCTAACCCAAGTACAGATATGGGGTAGTACTCAGGTCTCTACACTTGGAAGGAGTTTTGTACCTTGCCCATGCTCCCTATTTTACAGAATTTCTTTTTCCTAGCCTTCTGTATCTTCAGAGGTCCTCACCTACCTGTGAGGTACAAGCAATTACATCCTTCCATGAATTGTGTTTTCAAAAACATAAAAGAATCACTGAGATCAGACAGTTTCTGCTTCCAGTCCTGCCATGAACCTTCTCTGAGGAAAAGATGAGGGACACTAAACCAAGCTCCCTGCTGCAGGATAAACACAGGGAAAATCATTAACCCTCATAGCAGGATGTGTCTTGGCATACTTGCTACAGATTGGCCACCAGCAACTCAAGGTGCTGAGAAGTCAGTTTCTCTTGCTGGCTCTGGCAGTGGTACTGATGAATAACCTCTTAGTCATTTGAGTCTGTGGTTACAAGCGAATGTTTCTTAGCCACACTCATCCATGAAGAAAGGATAGCAGTACCTCATAGAGAATGCAGACCATAACAGGCAAAGGGGAGTACTTTGCCTGCTTTTTGAATACAATGGGGGATCACTAAGGTGAAGGAGTCTAAAATAGTTTGAAAACAAGATAAGTATTAGGAAGGGAATGCCCTTATATTACTGAATGATAAATAAAATTTATTTTCTGAAAATTCATTTCCGTTGGATGAGAACTTCTCAATTAACATTTCAAACTGTGGTTTCTTCCTTGGCATTTGTAATTATCATCAGTAATCTTCTGTTTTCTTCATTTATACTGAGTTGTTTATACAGCTAATCTTACAGTTTTATGGAAAGAATTCCTCAAAAGTTCTTGTGTGAGAAAATTAAAACAGATTTAGTGCTGAAAGGATTGTGATATGACAAGTATTAACCCAATCAGTGAATTGATCCTTTGGTAGAATTAACTGAGAAGTAGGTAGCTATATTCTGGTAGGTTGTGCCTAGAGGAGGTAGGGCGTGGTTGGCATGCTATAGAATATGTATTTTGTGTCTGTATCTGTTCAGTGAAGTTTGTATGTCTCAACTATCTGCTCATTTCAAGAGTCACTACCCTCCATGAAACACTTCCAGCATGATGTTCAGCTTCAGTCAAGCCCCAAGGAATGGAGCTGGCTTTTTGTGAATGGATGTTTTTTAAATCATGAGCCTCAAATAAAATTTTTCTCCTTAAAATTTTCTGGTTAGGTATCTTGGTCACAACTGTGACCAAAACAGTTACTGTCTCTTGTCTCTTTAGTTTCCATGACTATTTCCTCAGGTCCAGAAAGGTGACAAGGGATGACTCAGAGACATTGATGACTTTTTATTGAAAAATGAAATAAGTTTTAGGAATCCTCCCTTTAATTACTGCTGTTTATTAGAGTAATACCAATTTCTGGAAAATTCTGTCTACAAATATTGTTTCCTTAGAGACCCATTAGAATATATAAGAAGCATTTCAATCTGCAAATCCTGAGCACAACCTCCAACTATCAGTAGTAAAGGGAATGAATGAAAGACAAGGGAATGCATTGGTCTTTAAGGCATAATTCACAATCTTTTATACTGTTGAATTATATGACAAGTCTGAAATGAAGAATATATATCTTATCAAGAAATAATAATGGTAAATTATAAAGATAATTAATATTTTCATATCCATATCAACAATTTCCCAATTAACTTCCATGAAATTATGTAATACTCATTTATGCACAGTACAAGCTACCAAGAGATATTTTGCAAAGGAAGGACACTCAGGATTGATAGTGAGTAAGGAATTCTTAAGGGAAACTACACTCACCAAAAGAGGCCAGTTTTTTGTAGTTCTCCAACATCACATCTGTGTATAAACTATGATGAACAGGGTCCAGGCATTCTCATTCCTCTTGAGAAAAATCAATGGCCACAAACCTCAATGTCAGTGGTTCCTGAAATAAGAATAAATATATAAATGTCACATTGATCAGATGATCATTGACAGAGTTCTTATTTAAATGATTCTCACAAAGGTGAGGTAAATTATTCAATAAGACACTTTTTAACACAGCAGTTCTCTAATACATTATATAACTCTAAGGAAAGAGGATGATCTAAGTACAAAAGAAGTGTATATGCTACACTTTTGTGAAATAAAATGTAAAATTAAGATTAAACTTAATAATATATATTTGAGGGCTACATCTATATTTCAAAAACAAACTATATTCCTCTAATGAGAAAGTTACAGTGAGTTAGAATGTTGATTTCAAAGTTGTAATGAGCACAAACATAGATAGATATGTGCTAATATGTAGACAAATTCAGTAGTCCTTGGATGACAGCTGGATTTTTGAATATGTATCAATCTCTGCAGTTATTCAAATGACACTGGTCCAACAAATCTTGCATAGCAATGATGTAGAACACTAAAGGGAGAGTTTATTGTTGAATTTGAATTCATATATTTTGAGTGGCGAACACATTTTCCTAAAATAGTAAGTTTCAATGACAATGCTTTTTGATCATTTCAAATATATATATTTGATATATATATATATATATATATATATATATATATATATATGTATATATCACTCCTAGAGGTTTTTTTAATATCTTAATGTATATACCCAAAACAATCTATTCAGAGAGGTAATAGTTTTTCTTTTTTTTCTTTTTTTATCTTTGAGGACAGTTTGTCAAACATTCGATTAATGCTATCCTGGACTTTTTTTGCAAGTCTACTAGGCCTATAATTCATGAAAAGGAACATAAAGGTGAAAATAAAGTGTGAAATTAAAAAGAATTTTTAAAGCAGTTACAGAGAGGTACTATAAGTGTGAAGAGTAATGGAAACAATTTGAAAAGGCAATAAAATCAATTTGATCAAATGATACTAACAATTTAGCACACACATAAAAGTTGCAAATGTTTATACATTAAAACAACAGACATCTTTACATGTAAATGAAAGCAAATATGCTCAATCGTGTAAAATTTTAAATCAACTTTGGGTTGATGTTTTGTTTTTTATGACATATTGAAGAACAGAATGAAGAGTTACAATTTCTGAATCTTGTATTTTCTTTGATATTTTTCACTTATCATCTCTGAGCTATATTTTAGAAATGGTGCTTTTTTAACTATTTATTTTACTGAAAATATAGAGGTTAGAATGCATATGTGTTTGACTTCAAGGTGGAATAAAATGAAAACATACAAAAATATGGTTTGCTTCTATCCTCCAGTTAAAAATATGTCTTCTAAAAAAGACAATATGTGTATTAAAAAGGTGGTTTTGTTCTCCAAAGCAAGTCAAAAATTAAAAAAAATTCAAAAGAAAGCAGAATTTAGGTATAAAATATGGTGGTTTATATAGATTACTCAGAAAAATTCTGAGGAGAATCCTATTAAGAGAACCCAGTGAAATCAGAACTCTAGTGGGGTAGGAGCACTCACTCACAGGACTCAGAGTACCCTGAGAAATGGTGTATGAGGGGAGATTGCGGGAAGTACCCAAAGAAGACTGAGCACTGGTGGAGAGGAGCACTCACCCAGAGGACTTACTAGACCCTGAGCAATGATGGTACAGAAGAGGTTAAGAGCATAACCCAGAGAAGACAGAGCAAAGAGCAAAGAGGCATGCTTGACTACAGGATCAAGAGAAGACAGATATCTTTTTGGAGAGGCATTCTCACCTATAGTGCTCTGAGTTTTTGGAAACTTTGGGACAGTATTCCTTGGGTCAAAGTTTTTGTTTGAAGATCTGAAGAAGTCCTCCATATTGATGGGAAATTATCCTTGGCCACACTTCATACTGTCTTTTGATAGAGTGCATTGTGCTGACTCAGAAGTCCTAGGACTTCTCCTCTTTTGTCAAAACAGAGCAGCCAGTGACATATCAAACAAGATTATGAAAATACATAAATATATGCTTTCTGTCCACTGTTCAGAAAGTTGTCAGAAATCCTGGGCATGCTACATTATCTATAAGACCTCAGTCACTTGAGAAATGCTGTGGAAATGGTGAATGATGAGTTGTGTAATGAGATCTTCAGTCCTGTGGTCATTTACATTCTTTAAAATTCTCTTCAGTTTTCAGGCATTGATGAGGATCATTTGTGCATGACAGAACCAAAGGACTATTGAAATTGTTGGAAAGAGGAAGTATCAACATCACTTCTAGTATTCACAGTATTGTTGGTATGAATATGCAGATAAGACCACAGATGGGGTACTGATATCAGTCAGAATGGGACTCACACAGAGATGTCACTAACAGAACAAAGATGTCTAGGACTCAGTGGAGAATGAGCACTGGTGTCAGAAGTGTGCTTGCCATAACACTCACAGGGGGCTGAGAGTGGTGGAAGAGGACTGCTCAACCACAGAACTCAGAGGACCCTAAATGATGGTGTGGGAGGGGAAATTAAGGACTAGAAGTAGAGAAGATTAAGCACAGGTGAAAGACGGGCACTCACCCACAGTACTCAGATGACCATGAACAATGGTGGGGTAGGTGAGGTTGAGAGAAACCAGAAAAGCATGAGAAATTTTAGGCTATGATTATAATAATAACCAGACAAGGCTCAGAAAATATTGACTAAAGAAACTCAGCACATGGCATAAAGAAGACTGAGCACTGCTTGATGAGGCATACTGACCCATTGTCCCAGAATATTCTGAGCTGAAGGAGGAGCCCTCACCCAGAGGACACACAGAAGACAAAGGGCAGAGTACTGAATGGTAAGGGACAATCCCAAACAATATTCAGGGAAATCTGAGCACAATCATGTGAGTGCCACTCACCACAGGACTCACATGACACTGATCAATGTTGTGTAAAGAGATATTAAGGACAGAACCCAGAGAAGACTGAGCACTGTCAGGTGATGGGGGAGTGTGAGCAAGGATTGATGTGTGAAACCTGGGACAGAACAGAGAAAAGACTGAACACTCTCAGGTGAGGAGTGCTCACCAAAATACTCAGAGAAGAATAAGCATGGAATTGTTAGGGAAATCAGACAAAAGAAACAGAGAAAAGAGCATGCTTAGGTGTGGACACTCACCCTCAAGACCCAGAGGAAACTGAGTCAGAAAACATCAGGCATACTTACAAGTTTAAATAAAGAAGACTGAGCCATTTTATGAGAGAGATTATCAACAAGAGGACCCAGTGGAATCAGAGCACTTGTTGGTGAAAGGCACTCACCCAGAGCATTCAGAATACCTTGAGCAATGTTGGATGAGGGAAGATTTAGGGCTGGACTCAGTGAAGACAGAACATGTGGGAGAGATACGCTCACCCAGAGTACTGAGAAGACCGTGAGAAATGGTGATTGAGAGGAGGTTTAGTGAAGAAACAAGAGAAGACATAAAAAGGATACGTGAGTTTTGCATGACAACCAGATCCATAGGAGACTCGTGTCTTAGGGGAGAAGGGTTTTAAGCTTATAAGGATCAGAATTTTTAGAAAAGTTTTAGCATATCCCTTGAGCCAAATTTTTGTTGACTTCAGGTATGATTGAAATGGTTCTATTTCAAAGGTTTGAAGACATCCTCCTTGATGATAAGAAATTGTCCTTGGCCACATTTCACACTGTCTTTTGATGGTGTGCATTGTATCTGACTCAGAAGTCAAAAAAGTTTCCTCTCTTGTCAAAAGAGAGAAACCAGAAATATATGAGAAGATCCTAAAAATAGCCTAAATATCTGATTTCCATCCACTGTTCAGAAAGATGTAAGAATTCCTGGGCATGGTACATCACCCATAATAACTCAGCCACTTGAGCACTTATGTGGAAATGGTGGATGATGAGTGGTGGAACAAGGTCTTCAGTGCTGTGGGAATTGACATCTATTAAATTGACTTGAGGATTCATGAGACTTCTATGCCTGAGATGCCTGGCCCAGAGACCCAGGCCCAGTCCAGCATCACTGGGAGAGATTTCTGCACCGAGGAGACCCATCCCAGAGACCCAGGACCAGGCTAGTTCTGCTGCATGAGTCTCCCATGCAGGAGAGAAAAGGCCCAGAAGTAGGCACCAGGTCCAACCCAGGGCTGCTGCTTGAGACTTCCACAGTGGGGAGGCCCAACCCAGAGAACAAGGCCCAGTCCAGTCCAAGCAAAGCCCACATTCTAGCATATTGCTCTGGTTGACCATCTGTCAACATGTGGAGGTTCCTCTGCCCACTAGCAGGAATTATATCTCACCTGGAGTCCACCATCCTTTGGAGGGGCAGCACCCTTCTTTGGGTTACTGCATTGTCAAGTTCCTCCCAGGCATCAGGCTACTGAAGACGTGGAGATTTGAACAGCACTGTACAGTTTTATTGTAGATTTATTATTAGTAGTATTATGATTACTAATATTATACCTACTATTACTCCTCCTTTTCTTTTCTTGTATTAATATTTTTCTCATTCTATTTTCCTCTTATCTGTCTACATAGAGACTCTCACTTTTCACATGCTAACAATTTCTTTTAACTCTGCTTTCATTAGTCCTATGACATAGTACTTCTATAGATGCACTTCATAGCTTATTGACATTATATCCTACACCCATCCCTATCCTTTATGTCCATCATTAGAAATTGTGTTCCTTATTACAAAACTATTGGCTAAGCTGTATATAATAAACTAACTCAAAATCTCTGCTTATTAAGACAATATGAGTAATATTTTAAAAGGGAATTTTTGAGTTAAAGTCACATATTCCTTGTATTGTGCTCTGCTAATATTGGTCTCTCACTGCAAGGTGAGGCATTGGAAACCTGCAGGGACTCTATAGGTCTATAGAGAAAAAATGCAATACCTCAGATTTGCACTCCTAGATGGGAAGACACATGAGCAATATGAGAAAACAGGGGAAGAAACTGTCCCAAAAAAACCTAGAAGCTACATCAGTAAAATTCAATGACAGCATGGCAGAAGCAATGTCAGAAAGCGAGTTCAGAATGTACATAATGAAAATAATCAGAGAAGTAGATGATGAGATAAGAGGGCAAATGCAGGCATTGAATTGTTGCACCAATCAACAGTTAAAAAAGAAAATGCAGGAAACAGAAGATAATTTCAATAAGGATATTGAGATTCTGAAAAAAAGCAATAAAATTTATGAAATAAAGAAAACTATAAAGCAAATTAAAAGCTCAATAGTAAGCATAATCAATAGGCTAGATCAGTTGGAAGACAGAATTCCAGACATTGAAGACAAAGTAATTAATCTTGAAAACAAGTTTGTCAAACAGAGAAGTTGGTAATAAATCATGAATGGAAACTCAATTATTGAATATCATGGAAAGACCAAATTTAAAATTTATTGGAATTGAGAAGGGCATGGAGACACAAACCAAAGGAATGTACAATTTATTCAATGAAATAATATCAGAAAATTTCCCAAATCTGAAGAATGATATGGAAAATCAAATACAAGAGACTTACAGGACACCAAATTACAACAGATGCACACTAAGGCACATTAAAATAAAAATACCTCATATATAAAATAAAGATAGAATTGTAAAGACTGTGAGAGAAAAAAATCAATTTGTACTCAGGAGGAAATCAACATGAATATCAGAGATTTCTCAACCCAGACCCTAAAAGCTAGAAGGGCTTTCAACATACTTCAAGCTCTAAAAGAAAATGAATGCCAACCAAGAGTTTTATACCAAGAAAAACATACCTTCAGATTTGATAACAAAATAAAATTATTCTGTGATAAAAAAAAGAAATTACAAATAGAGAGCTGGCACTAAAGAATATTCTCAGCAAAATAGTCCATGCGGAAGAAAGGAAAAACAACCATGTAAGTCAGCATAGGCAAGAACTACCCTAAAAATAGTCAAATAAAGGAGAAACTAAGTCAAGCTAAAAGTAAAAAAATAAGCGAAAATGACCAAGAATACAAATCATATCTTATTAATAACCCTGAACATTAGTGGCCTAAACTCACCAATCAAAAGACATATACTGGGAGATTGCATTTAAAAGAAAGACCCAACAATTTGCTGCCTTCAAGAGACTCATCTCATAGAAAAATACGCCTATAGACTAAAGGCTAAAGGATGGGAAAAAATACACCACCCACATGGACTCAATAAAAGAGTGGGGGGGCCTGGGGAGATAGCTGAGCTGGTAGCGTGCTTGCCTCGCAAAAACAAGGCCCTGAGTTTGATCCCAGGTACCGCAAAAAAAAAAAAAAAAAAAAAAAAAAAGTGGGGTATCCATTCTCAGAATAAGAAGGCTTCAATCCAAAATTAGTTAGAAGGGGTAAAGAAGGACATTGCATACTTCTTAAGGGAAGCACAAATCAGCAACAAATAACCATCATAAATATTTATACCCCAAACAATGGCTCATCCATGTACATCAAACAAATCCGCCTCAATTCCAAGAACCAAATAGACCACAACACAATAATACTAGGTGACTTTAACACACCTCTCTCACCACTGGACACATATTCCAAACAAAAGTTGAACAAAAAAATCATAAATCTCAATAACACAATTGATAATTTAGACTTAACTGACATATATAGAATATTCCATCCATCATTGAACGAATACACTTTCTTCTCAGAAGCACATAGATCCTTCTCTAAAATAGACCATATATTATGCCACAAAGCTAATGTTAGCAAATACAAGAAGATAGAGATACTACCTTGTATTCTATCAGATCATAATGGATTGAAATTAGAAATAAATGACAGAATACAAAACAGATACTACTCCAACATGTGGAGATTAAATAATACACTAGTAAATCATGCATGGATAACAGACAACATCAGGGGGAAATAAAAAAAATTGTTAGAGATAAATGAGAACAATAATAAAAATGCATCGAAATGTCTGGGATGCTATGAAAACAGTACTAAGAGGAAATTCATTGCTTGGAGCGCATTCAATAAAAGAAGGAAAATTCAACAAATAAACAACCTATCATTACAGCTCAAATTCCTAGAAAAGGAAGAACAGATCAATGCCAAAAGCAGTAGAAGACAGGAAAGAGTTAAAATCAGAGCTGAAATCAATAAAATTGACACATAAAAAACTCAAAAAATTGACAAAACTTGATTCTTTGAAAAAAGAAATACACAACATTGAAAAACAATAATGAAAAGGAGACTGAATTCAAATTTCTAAAATTTGAGATGAAAATGGAAATATCATGACAGACACTACTGAAATATAAAATATAATTAGAAGCTATTTTGAAAATCTATACTCCAAAAAAATTGAAAGACTCAAAGACATCAACAGATTTCTAGAGACATATGATCCACCCAAGTTGAAACAGAAGAACATACACAATTTACAAAGTTGAATTTCAAGCAATGAAATAGAAGTCATCAAAAGCATACCAACAGAAAGTGTTCAGGATCAAATGGATTGTCAGCTGAGTTCTACAAGACCTTCAAAGAACAGCTCACTCCACTCCTCAAAGTATTCCATGAGATAGAAGAGGAGGGGACAGTTCCAAACTCATTCTATGAAGCTAATATCACACTGATACTAGAAACAGACAAAGACACATCGAGGAAAGCAAATTTCAGACAAATGTTCCTAATCAACATAGTTGCAAAACTTCTTAACAAATTTTTAGCAAATTGCATATTAAAACATATTAAAAAGATAGTGCACCATGATCAAGTGTGTTTCATCCCAGGGATATAAAGTTGGTACAACATCTGGAAATCAAAAGATGTAACTCACCACATCAACAGACTTAAAGTTCAGAATCACATGATTATTTTAGTAGATGCAGAAAAAGCATTGGATAAAATTCAGCACTGCTTCATGCTCAAAACACTAGAAAAAATAGGGATAGTATGAACATTTCTCAACATTGTAAAGGCTATCTATGCTAATATCATTCTAAATGTAGAAAATATGAAAGCATTTCTCTTAAAAACTGGAAAAAGGCAGGAAGGCCCTCTTTCACCACTTCTATTCAACATTGTCCTTGTAACTCTAGCCAGAGAACTTAGGCAGAAAAAAGAAATTAAATGAATATGAATAGAAAAAGATGAACTCAAATTATCCATACTTGGTGATGATATAATTATATATTTAGAGGAGCTAGTAAATTCTACCAGAAAATTTATAGGACTCATAAATTAATTCAGAAAAGTAGAAGGATAAAAAAATCAATGTTCATAATCTAATGTTTATTATTCATAAGTGATGAACCCTCTGAAAATGAAATTAGGAAAACTGCTCCATTCACAATAGACTCAAAAAAAAAAAAACCCCAAAAAACTAGAAATCAACTAACCAAAGAAGTGAATGAACTCTACAATGAGAATTACAGAACACTAAAGAAAAAAAAATAAAGAAAACCTTAGAAGATGGAAAGATCTCCCATGTTCTTGGGTAGGCAGAATTAATTTTGTCAAAAGAACCTCACTACCAAAAGTGGTATACAAATTCAATGCAATACCAATTAAATCCCAATGATGTACCTCAGAGAGATAGAGAAAACAACCATGAAATTCATTTGGAAGAATAAGAGACCAAAAATAGATAAAACTATCTTTAGCAGGAAGAGTGAAGCAGGGGGCATCACAAGACCAGAACTTGAACTATACTACATACCAATAATAACAAAAATGTAGTGGTATTGGCACCAAAATAGAAAGATCAATGGTACAGAAAAAACAACACAGAGAAAGACCCACATAAATACAGTTTTCTCATACTAATCAAAGGTGGCAAAAACATATAATGGAGACAAGATAGCTTCTTCGACAAAATTTGCTGGAGAAGCTAGAAATCCATATATGGCAAAATTAAATTAGAACCCTATCTCTCAATCTGCTAAATCTTAACTCAAAATGGATCAAGGACCTCAGAATTAGACCAGAGATCCTGCACCTAATAGAATAAAATAGATCCAAATCATCATCATGTTGGCTTAGGATCAGATTTCCTTAACATGACTTCAAAGTCACAAGAAATAAAAGCAGGAATCAATAGTTGGGATAGATTCAAACTAAAAAGCTTTTTCAACAACTTGAACAGAAAGCCTATAGAGTGGGAGAAAATCTTTGCCACACACAGTTCAGACAGAGTACTAATCTCCAGAATCTATAAAGAACTCAAAATTTTACACCAAGAATACAAATACCCCAGTGAATAAAAGGGGTAAGTAAATGAGCAGACACTTCACAGAAGATCTACAAGCAATCAACAGATATATGGAAAAATATTCAACATTTCTAGTAATAAAAGAAATGCAAATCAAAACCACCCTATGATTCCATCTCACCCCAATTAGAATGATCATTATCAAGAATATGAGCAGCAGTAGGCGTTGGTGAGTATGTGGGGAAAATGTGCTATCATACATTTCTTATGGGATTGCTAATTATTACAGACACTCTGGAAAGCAATGTGGAGATTCCTTAGAAAATTTAGAATGGAATCACCATTAAACCAAGTTATCCTCCTCCTTGGCCTATACACAAAAAACTTAAAATAAGCTTACTACAGTGATGCAGTCACATCAATGTTCGTAACTGCTCAATTCACAATAGCTAGATTGTGGAACCAACCTATATATTCTTCAATTGATGAATGGATAAAGAAACTGAGGTATATATATATATACAATGAAATATTACTCAGTCATAAAGTAGAATAAAATTATAGCATTTGCAGGCAAATGGATGAAATTGGAAAATATTATGCTAAGTGAGATAAACCACTCCCCCCCCAAAAATGGACAGATCTTCTCTCTGATAAGCAGATGATGAAACATGACAGGAGGTGAGAGGGAGGCAAGAATGGAGGAAGGTTGGATTTTATAGAGGTAAAAGAGGGGTGGGGAGAGGGTGGGGGAAGAAGAAACAACAGAATGAGAGAAACCTCATTTCCCTATGTAAATGTATGATTACACTAATTGTGAGACTCTACTTCATGTACAACCAGAGAAAAAACAGTTGTACCCCATTTGTGTACCATTAATCAAAATAAATAAATTTAAAAAATTGTGTCTTCAGGAATTTTTGACACGCCTCTGCATGGCAGCAGCAAAAGTCTTTTGAGTTTATTGGAAAGAGGACATATCTACATCTCTCCAAGTTGTCACAATAGGGTTGACTGGGACACACACATAATTCCTAAGATGGTGTATTTACATTAGTCAGAATGGGAGTCATCCAGAGGTTTCAGTAAGAGAATAAGGTTACCTAGAGTTAAGTGGAGAGTGTGCACTGGTGTCAGCAGTGTGCTCACCCACAACAACCAGAGGAAACCTAACACTGGTGGGAGAAAGGCACTCAACCAGAGAACACAGAGTACCCTGAAAAATGCTTGGAGAAGGGAGATTAAGACCAGGACTCAGAGAAAACTGAGCACTGGTTGCAGAGTGGTGCACACCCACAGTACTGAGAAGACCCTGAGCAATGGTGGGACTCGCAAGGTTAAGAAAGAACTCAGAAAAGATTTAGCAATGTTGAGCTACCTATGAACACACACAGGAGCCAGAGAAAGTTGAGATAAGATTGGCTATGGAAACTTAGCATATGGCACAGAGGTGACTGAGCACTGCTCTGTGAGGGGTGCTCAGTCAGAGGTCCCATAATATTCTGAGCACAGCTGGATGAGTGGCAATCACCCAGTGGACACAGAGGAAGCAGAGTTTTGAAGGGTAAAGGGCACTCCAAAACAATATTCAGGAAAAACTTAGTACTTCTGTGAATGGCACTTACCATAGGATTCATATGACATTGAGAAATGGTGTGTGAAGGGAAATTAAGTACAGGACACAGAGAAGACTGACCACTGTCAGGAGAGTTGTGCTCACCTACAGGATCCAGAGGATTGTGAGCTAGGATTCCCTTTGGGAACTTGGAAGAGAACAGAGAGAAACCTGAGCACTTTCAAGTGAGGGGTGCTCAACAATAGGATGAAGAAAAAATAGCAAAATGCTTTTCACATTAACAGGCCACAGGGAGGCCAACATTCCTTGGGGCCTTGCCAGACTGCTAATTTTTCTGCTCACAACTGACAAGTTCTGTCCTTGATCACATTTTCCAGGCTTCCTTAAACTGGGAAGTTTCAAGAAGCATCAAATAGCTTTCTCCTGCAATAACCATTGTTGCACTGATATGGTCCTTCTTGTTGTCAACAGGGCTTCCCACAGGCAATGCCCACGTGCTGAGAATGGGTTCCCTGTCCCTAAGGCCAGAAGGATGCAACAAAACTAAGGGTACTGCATCCCCAGCTATACTCTACTGCACCAGAGAGCAGCCTCAAACTCAAATGCCCCTCTTCTAAGGTTGGGGTAGATTTGTTGTCTTACCAGGGAGACTAAGCTGCACTTCAATTTGGTTTCCCATTTCATTGCTCTCCTCTTGTTCCTGATGCAGGTCAGCCACGGAGTCCACTCGGTGGGGACAGCAGGTGCAGACCTCTGTTCTGGGGCCAGGAGAGAATTTGGCCAGGCTGCTGGCCCAAGATGAGGGACACGTAATGATTGTTAATGAAGCTGCAAACTCAGTCTTGTGCCCTGAATTTCTGACCCTCAGAACCAGTGTTGATTTCATCACCACTCCTTATAAGATGGAAAGATGACTTTTATGACTTTGGTCCCAAAGTCTGACCCTAAAAAATTGTTTCAAGCGGGCACACAGGCCCTGATATTCCCTGATGCTTGCCTTTGGGTCACTCCTTGAGACCATTTGGGGGTTCTCTTTCCAGTTGAGGCAGTCATTTTGAATTCTTCTACTTTTTTTTTTTTTGCTTTTTTTATTGTAAACAAATGGGATACATGTTGTTTCTCTCTTTGTACATGGCATAAAGGCATACCATTTGTGTAATCATAAATTTACATAGGATAATGTTGTTTGATTCATTCTGTCATTTTTCCCTTCCCCTCACCCCTCCACCCCTCTTTTCCCTCTATACAGTCCTTCCTTCCAACATTCTTGCCCCCCTCCCTAACCCTAACTCTAACCCTAACACTAACACTTCTCTCCCTCCATTATGTGTCCTCATCCACTTATTAGTGAAATCATTCGACCTTTGGCTTTTTGAGATTGGCTTATCTCACTTAGCATGATATTCTCCAATTTCATCCAATTGCCTGCAAATGCCATAATTTTATCATTCTTTATGGCTGTGTAATATTCCAGTATACATATATGCCACAGTTTCTTTATCCATTCATCAATTGAAGGACATCTAGGTTGGTTCCACAATCTGGCTATGGTGAATTGAGCAGCTATGAACATTGATGTGGCTGTATCCCTGTAGTATGCTGATTTTAAAGTCCTTTGGGTATAGGCCAAGGAGTGGGATAGCTGGGTCAAATGGTGGGTTCATTCCAAGTTTTCTAAGGAATCTCCACACTGCTTTCCAGAGTGGCTGCACTAATTTGCAGTCCCACCAGCAATGTATGAGTGTACCTTTCTCCCCACATCCTCGCCAACACCTGTTGTTGCTCGTATTCTTGATAATCGCCATTCTAATTGGGGTGAGATGGAATCTTAGGGTGGTTTTAATTTGCATTTCTCTTATTACTAGAGATGTTGAACATTTTTCCATATGTTTGTTGATTGCTTGTAGATATTCTTCGGTGAAGTGTCTATTCATTTCCTTAGCCCATTTGTTGAGTGGATTATTTGCATTCTTGGTGTAGAGGTTTTTGAGTTCTTTATAGATTCTTGAGATTAGTGCTCTATCTGAAGTATGATTGGCAAAGATTTTCTCCCACTCTGTAGGCTCTTTCTTCGCATTGCTGATAGTTTCCTTTGCTGAGAGAAAGCTTTTTAGTTTGAATCTATCCCAGTTATTGATTCTTGCTTTTATTTCTTGTCCTATGGGAGTCCTGTAGAGGAAGTCTGGTCCTAAGCCGACATGTTGAAGATCTGGACCTCCTTTTTCTTCTATAATTTGCAGGGTCTCTGGTCTGATTCCGAGGTCCTTAATCCATTTTGAGTTTAGGTTTGTGCATGGTGAGAGATATGGGTTTATTTTCATTCTGTTGCATATGGATTTCCAATTCTCCCAGCACCATGTGTTGAAGAGGCTATCTTTTCTCCATTGCATATTTTTGGCCCCTTTGTCTAGTATCAGAAAATTGTATTTATTTGGGTTTGTGTCCATGTCCTCTATTCTGTACCATTGATGTACCTTTCAATTTTGGTGCCAATACCATGCCATTTTTGTTACTATTGCTTTGTAGTAGAGTTGAAAATCTGGTATTCCCATACCCCCTGTTTCACTTTTCCTGCTAAGGATTGCTTTAGCTATTCTGGGTTTCTTATTCTTCCAGATAAATTTCACAATCGTTTGCTCTATTTCTGTAAGGTACGCCATTGAAATTTTAGTTGGAATTGCATTGAAACTGTATAGCACTTTAGGTAGTATGGTCATTTTGAAAATATTAATTCTTCCTATCCAAGAACATGGAAGATCTTTCCACCTTCTAAGGTTTTCTTTAATTTCTTTCTTTAGTGTACTGTAGTTCTCATTGTAGAGTTCTTTCACCTCTTTGTGAGAATGATTCCCAAATATTTTATTTTTTTTGAGGCTATTGTGAATGCGGTAGTTTTTCTGATTATTCTTTCCAAAGATTCATCACTTATGTATAAAAATGCATTAGATTTATGTGAATTGATCTTATATCCCACTACTTTACTGAATTCACTTATGAGTTCTAAAAGTTTTCTGGTGGAATTTCCAGTGTCCTCTAAGTATATAATCATATCATCAGCAAATAGGGCTAGTTTGAGTACTTATTTTATTATTCATATCCCTTTAATTTCTTTGGTTTGTCTAATTGCTCTGGTAGAGTTTCAAGGACAACATTGAATAGAAGTGTTGAAAGAGGGCATCCCTAACTTTTTCGAGTTTTTAGGGGGAATGCTTTCAGTTTTTCACCATTTAGAATGATATTAGCCATGGGCCTAGCATAGATAGCCTTTACAATGTTAAGGAATGATCCCACTATCCCTATTTTTTCTAGTGCTTTGAGCATGAAGGGATGCTGTATTTTATCAAATGCTTTTTCTGCATCAATTGAAATAATCATGTGATTCATGACTTATAGTCTATTGATATGGTGAATTACTTTTATTGATTTCCTGATGTTGAACCAACCTTGCATCCCTGTGATGAAATCCACTTGATCATGGTGCGCTATCTTTTTAATATGTTTTTGTATGGGATTTGCTAAAATTTTGTTGAGAATTTTTGCGTCGATGTCATTAAGGATATTGGTCTGAAATTTTCTTTCCTCGATGTGTCTCTGTCTGGTTGAGGTATCAAGGTGATAATGGCTTCATAGAATGAGTTTGGGAGGGTTCCCTCCTCTTCTATTTTATGGAATACTTTGAGAAGTATTGGAATGAGCTCTTCTTTAAAGGTTTTGTGAACTCGGTTGAGAACCCATCTGGTCCCAGACTTTTACCTGTTGGTAGGCTTTTGATGACCTCTTCTATTTCATTACTTGAAATTGGTCTATTTAAATAGTGCATGTCCTCCTTGTTCAGTTTAGGCAATTCATATGTTTCTAGACACATGTTGATGTCTTCAAAATTTTCTATTTTTTTGGCGTATAGATTTTCAAAATAGCTTCTAATAATGTTTAGTATTTCAATCGTATATGTTGTGATTTTTCCTGCTCATTCTGAATTTTAGTTATTTGGGTTTTCTCTCGTCTTCTCTTTGTTAGTGTGGCTAAAGGTTTATCAATTTTGTTTATTTTCTCGAAGAACCAACTATTTATTTTGTCAATTTTTTGTATTGCTTCTTTTGTTTCAATTTCATTGATTTCAGCTCTGAGTTTAACTATTACCTGTCTTCTACTACGTTTGGTGCTGGTCTGTTCTTTTTCTAGGGCTTTGAGCTGTAGTGTCAAGTCGTTTATTTGTTGAGTTTTACTTTTTTTATTAAATGCACTCCATGAAATAAATTTCCCTAAAGGACTGCTTTCATAGTGTCCCAGAGATTTTGATATGACGTTTCTTTGTTCTCATTTACCTCTAAAAATTTTTTAATTTCCTTCCTAATAGCTTCTGTTATCCATTCATCATAGAGTAGCATATTGTTTAATCTCCAAGTGTTGGAATAGTTTCTGTTTTTTACTCTTTCATTTATTTCTAACTTCAATCCATTATGATCTGATAGAATACAAGGTAGTGTCTCTATCTTCTTGTATTTGCTAACATTAGCTTTGTGGCATAATATATGGTCTATTTTAGAGAAGGATTCATGTGCTACTGAGACGAAAGTGTATTCACTCTTGGTTGGATGGTATATTCTATAAATGTCCATTCAGTCTAAATTATTGATTGTGTTATTGAGATCTATGTTTTTTTTGTTCAATTTTTGTCTGGAAGATCTGTCCAGTGGTGAGAGAGGCATGTTAAAATCACCTAGTATTATTGTGTTATGGTCTATTTGGTTTCTGAAATTGAGAAGGATTTGTTTGACATACATGGATGAGCCACTGTTTGGGGCATAGATGTTTATGATTGTTATATCTTGCTGATTTATGCTTCCCTTAAGCAGTATGAAATGACCTTCTTTATCCCTTCTGACTAACTTTGGCTTGAAGTCCACACTATCTTATATGAGGATGGATACTCCAGCTTTTTGCTGAGTCCATGTGCATGGTATGATTTTCCCCATCCTTTCACCTTTAGTCTATGGGTATCTTTTTCTGTGAGGTGAGTCTCTTTCAGGCAACATATTGTTGGATCTTTCATTTTAATCCAATCTGCCAGTCTATGTCTTTCGATTGATGATTTCAGGCCATTAACATTCAGGGTTATTATTGAGATATGATTTGGTTTTCGGGTCATTTGGTTCATTTTTAAAATTTTATTTATTCATTTATTTATTTATTTGACACAACTTGGTTCCTCATTTATTTGACAATTCATTTAGGATAATTCCTCCCTTTGCTGATTTGCTTCTTTGTTTTTCATCTCTTCCTCATGGAATATTTTGCTGAGAATGTTCTGTAATGCTGGCTTTCTTTTTGTAAATTCTTTTAGCTTTTGTGTATCATGGAAGGATTTTATTTCATCGTCAAATTTGAAGGTAAGTTTTGCTGGATATAAGATTCTTGTTTGGCATCCATTTTCTTTCAGAGCTTGATAAATGATGTTCCAGGCCCTTCTAGCTTTTAGGGTCTGGATTGAAAAATCTGCTGATATCCGTATTGGTTTCACCCTGAATGTAATTTGGTTCTTTTCTCTCACAGACTAAATTTCTGTCTTTATTTGGTATGTTAGGTATTTTCATTATAATATGCCTTCGTGTGGGTCTGTTGTAATTTTGTGTATTTGGAGTTCTATAAGCCTCTTGAACTGATTTTTCATTCATTCTTCAGATTTGGGAAATTTTCTGATATTATTTCATTGAATAGATTGTTCATTCCTTTGGTTTGTTTCTCTAAGCCTTCCTCAATCCCAATAATTCTTAAATTTGGCCTTTTCATGATATCCCATAGTTCTTGGAGATTCTTTTCATGATTTCTTACCATCTTCTCTGTTTGATCAACTTTGTTTTCAAGGTTAAATATTTTGTCTTCAATGTCTGAGGTTCCGTCTTCCAGGTGTTCTATCCTATTGAATATGCTTTCTATGGAGTTCTTAATTTGGTTTATTGTTTCCTTCATTTCAAGGATTTCTGTTTTTTTTCAATATCTCTAACTCTTTATTGAAATGATCTTTTTCTTCCTGTATTTGCTCTTTTAACTGTCGTTTGGTGCGATCATTTAATGCCTGCATTTGCTCTTTCATCTCATCGCTTGCTTCCCTGATCATTTTAATTATGTACATTCTGAACTCCTTTTCTGTCATTTCTTCTACCATGATGTCATTGGGTTTTATTGATGTAACGTCTAGATTTGTTTGGGGCATATTCTTCCCTTGTTTTCTCATGTTGTTCAGGTATCAGTGGACCACTGAGATATTGCAGATATTGTCTATTGACTTGTAAAGTCCCTGAAGATTTCTAGTATATCCCCTCTTAGCCTTCAGTAGGCTGAAGTCTTGGAGGAAGTTGATAGTGCGGTGCTCCAAAAGGAAGCTGCCTCTCTAGGGGTGGTGGCCTTCTGGTGGGGTATATTCCCTGCTAGTGGGCAGAGTTATCTCCACTTGTTGACCAATTGTCATCCAAAGGGTAACTAGGCTGCAGGCTGAGGCAAGGCCTGTTTGGGCCAGTGTCTCTGGTTTTACCGTCCTTGTGGTAAAACCTCAACCGGCATGGAAGTCTCACCCGTTGGGCAGGTCTCGCTGGTCACTTCCCCTCCTAGAGCTTCCCCTCACTCTACAACTACTGCCTGGTCTGGACTGCCTTTCTCTGCAAAGTTCCCAGGGGCCCGGACCTACCTCTTGGGCCTGGGAGCCTCACCCTTCGCAGATGAGTCTCCTTAGGCTTCCCCTCCTCAGAGAATCTTCCTGCAGTCCTGGAACCTTCACTCTGCCCCTAACCATGTCTCTGTGTGGCTCTTCCACCAAGAAGCCTCCTAGGTCCTGGGACCCTATTCTGCACCTAATCGCCTGGCTATGCGGCCCCTCCTCAGAGCAGCCACCTGGAGCCCTGTACAATCTCTCCGAGTTCCAGAGACCCGCTGCACGCCTCTTCCTCCAGACAGCCACCTGGTGTTCGGTGTGGTCACTAGGAGTCCAAGCAACTCACAGCGTGCCTCCTCCTCCTGCCAACCACCTGTAGCCCTGGGCAGTCACTCCAAGTCCAAGTGACCTGCCCTGTTCCTCCTCCTCCTCTATGTAGCCCCTCGGGTGTTCAGGAGCAGTCACTCTGAGTCGCTCTGTGTCCACATGACCCGCTGCATGCCTTCTCTGGGCAGCCGCCTGGAGCTCTGGTGAGGCCACTGGAGACCAAGCAATCCACCACGCTCTTCCTCCAGGCAGCCCCCTGGTGTTCAGGAGCAGTCACTCTGAGTCCAAAAAACTCACCACTTGCCTCCTCCTCAGAGCAGCCGCCTGGAGCTCCAACACAGTCACTGCAAGTCCAAGCGACCCACCGTGCTCCTCCTCCTCCTCCTTCACCACTTCCTGCTCCTCCTCCTCCGGGCAGGCCCCGCTGTTCAGGAGTGGTCGCTCTGAGTCCAAACAGCTCTCCTCGCAGCCCCTCCTCTGGGCCGCCGCCCGGAGCCCCAGTGGTTGCTCCGAGTCCCAGCGCTGTGCTCTGAATTCTTTTTTTGAAAGGGACATTTGGGTGTTTCTTTGTGACTGTGGCACGATTTGCAGGAAGAGAGGAGAGATGCAGAACAACTGGGTTAATTTACAGAAAGTTTTTGCAGACTGAGTACAAGAATCCTTGAGAAAAACTGTCCAAGACCCCAGATGAGGGTACAGTCCAGGAGCTGCCAATGTACTACAGAGCATCAATCCCAGGTCCTGAGGGTGAACAAGATGCCATCCTCACTGCACTCCATGACCCCTGAAATGGAGCTACCTGGCTGACCCACCGTGTCTGCTTCTCATCTTCACCATCTACAAGTTTCCTTTCATGGAGAATTCACATCCCCAAAGAGCCTTTCATGCCACATAAGGACCCCGCTCTGTGCCTTACCTTTCTGAATAAATATCTGCCTGTGTCTCTGCTGACAGGTACTGAAATCTTTCTGTAGCATGTCAAGAACCAACACGGTTGAGTTGAATCCCTCTCTTCCTCCTAAGATCTCCTGGGACCCATCTGGTGATGACAGGGTTTTATTTCAGAAGCACATAGCCTGCTCCTGGGGTGCCTATGGTGTTGTGAACATGATGTTAGAGCCACCTACACATCTGGTGTTCTTCTTAAGACATGTGCCAGGCTAGGAAAAGAACTGCTCAGCAGCACACCCACTGACCCAAGCCCTGGTAGAGTAGGATCCTCAGCTTCCTCACCAGACCAGCCTCTGCCAGGAAATACAGCTGCCTAGAACCCACCTAAGTTGTCTTCCTGGAACATCAAGAAACTTTAGCCATTATGTTCATGGCTGCCTCCATTTGTCCTTTTGTGCTTATGGGTTTGGGGGTTTTGCCTGGTATATTCAATTTTAGTTTTCACACTTAAATGATACATCTAAATGTTTAAAGGAGGCTTTTGGCTCTCATTCCCTCTTCTCCCTCACTGGAAGTTCTGGTTATCCAAGTTACTTAGGGGACTGTTCCCTAGTTAGCAGGTTAACTCACCAGTACCCTTGAATTGAAATCTGCTTTCCTAAATAACCCACCTCTCTTAAAACAGAGTGAGGAAGAAAGAAAATTTACATGAGACTGCCCACTGAAGGCTTGCACACAAGATCCTAAAGTTGAGGATTCTGACAAGATGGCCTCAGCTTTTTTCCATGAGTAAAACATGACAGGTATCTGATTGTCCTTTCACAGACTTAGCACATTGCTGTTACAAAATACCTGAGGTAAACAACTCACTAAGAGGAAAGGTTTTAGAGGTTTCACTTCATGGTTACCTGACCCTTCTGTGGCAGCAGAACACATCATGATGGGAGTGTGGCAGATGAGGCCTGAGATGCTCATGGCAGCTGGGATGCAAAGAGACAGAAAGGACCCGATTCACAAGCCCTTGCCTCCTTTCACCAGGCCCTACCTCCTAAGTGTTTCACCTCTACCAACAGTGCCACAAATTAGAGACAAATATCAACACATGGGTCTCTGGGTGCACATTCCTCTGTAACTCAGCAGGGCTCATGTGGTCTCCTGAAGCAGGGTGTGTAACTTCAGAGGATCAGGTGTTGTTAGTGAAGAGACAATGGGTTAACAAGGTTGCAGTCATCTCTCCCTGTCATTTTGCTGTTGTCAGTATTCTGCCCCTGACACACCCTTTTACAACCTAGCTCATTACCCTGTGAACTTTCTCATCAGTCATTGGTCAGATTTTTATTAGTCCACAAAATTCCACTACTTGACCCAGTCCACACAGTGGAATTTGGAGACAACTGGAAGGTAATGAGTGCAATTAACAGTCCAAGAAGAATGTGTTTTGGGAGAAATTGTATGACCTCAATGCTTGATGATCCTTCCCCTATGTTTAAAGTATACCTCTGAGAGGAATTGGTGCTCTCATGAGACAGACACAAGGAGCACAGACTGTCATGTGAAACACAGAAAGAGTAATCTCCAGAACCCAGAATGAGGCTCTTTCCAGGCACAAAGGCTGTCAGTGCAGTGATCTTGGACTATGAGCCTGCAGAGCTGAGCAGTAATGTCATTGCCTCTTGGTTAGTCTTGATGTCTTCAAGGAAATACCTGAGGCAGCTGACTCTATGGAGAAAAGCTGATTTCCCTCAGGTTTGGCATGTATAAGCCATGGAACCTGCCTCAGGCCAGTTCTGGTGAAGGTCTCATGATCTGCCAATGGGTACCACAACAGCAGGGTGTATGAAGAAAGCATCCCATCTCCAGGTGAAGTAGATAGGCTCTGGTCTCTCAATCACAATCCTCCATGTCCACCACCCTTTGTTCCAGAGCACCCCCTTCCTGGCTTTGCTTCACTGACCCCAAAACAGCCCAGTAGGCCAAGTTTCAAAGATACCCAACCTCTACCCTGTGCCACCCTATAGAGCAAGCCTTCACTCACAGGGGAACCCGCTGGTCATTACAACCACATTCAAACCACAGCATACTACCTTTGAACCCCAGCAGCCAGAAAGGACCAAAAGCCCTCCCTCCTATCCTTCCTTCCCTTCTTAGGGCCCAAGAAAAGGAGCAGTGGGGGGTTAACATTATGATGGAGAACATGCTTAATGGTCAGACCCAAATGCCCCCCTCTTTCTCCCTGATGGACACAGAATATAAATTCCTGCAGTTCTGTTTGTGTTATAAAAATCTTGTGATTCCCGCTGGAGCCTAGTTTAAGGCAGCATAATGTCAACATTTTCTTTTATGTCTCCAAAGTCCAGAGGCTAGCCACAACTTATCCCTCTCCAGCACTCTATCTCTAGGCCTGATGGACAGTTCTGCTCTCTTGTGTCTGTCCATCAAGCTTCCATGGACTGTTTCATGAACAGAATCCAGGTCTTGAGATATGAAAAACTCCTTGGTCACCAAGGGATTCTGCCTGCCCCTATTCCATTCTCCCT
>NW_027632705.1:16433-72752 GCF_902686455.1 Sciurus vulgaris | reverse complement strand
ATGCAGGAAACAGAAGATAATTTCAATAAGGATATTGAGATTCTGAAAAAAAACAATAAAATTTATGAGATAAAGGAAACTATAAAGCAAATTAAAAGCTCAATAGTAAGCATAATCAATAGGCTAGATCAGTTGGAAGACAGAATTCCAGACATTGAAGACAATGTAATTAATCTTGAAAACAAGTTTGTCAAACAGAGAAGTTGGTAATAAATCATGAATGGAAACTCAATTATTGAATATCATGGAAAGACCAAATTTAAAATTTATTGGAATTGAGAAGGGCATGGAGACACAAACCAAAGGAATGTACAATTTATTCAATGAAATAATATCAGAAAATTTCCCAAATCTGAAGAATGATATGGAAAATCAAATACAAGAGACTTACAGGACACCAAATTACAACAGATGCACACTAAGGCACATTAAAATAAAAATACCTCATATATAAAATAAAGATAGAATTGTAAAGACTGTGAGAGAAAAAAATCAATTTGTACTCAGGAGGAAATCAACATGAATATCAGAGATTTCTCAACCCAGACCCTAAAAGCTAGAAGGGCCTTCAACATACTTCAAGCTCTAAAAGAAAATGAATGCCAACCAAGAGTTTTATACCAAGAAAAACATACCTTCAGATTTGATAACAAAATAAAATTATTCTGTGATAAAAAAAAAGAAATTACAAATAGAGAGCTGGCACTAAAGAATATTCTCAGCAAAATAGTCCATGCGGAAGAAAGGAAAAACAACCATGTAAGTCAGCATAGGGAAGAACTACCCTAAAAATAGTCAAATAAAGGAGAAACTAAGTCAAGCTAAAAATAAAAAAATAAGCCAAAATGACCAAGAATACAAATCATATCTTATTAATAACCCTGAACATTAGTGGCCTAAACTCACCAATCAAAAGACATATACTGGGAGATTGCATTTAAAAGAAAGACCCAACAATTTGCTGCCTTCAAGAGACTCATCTCATAGAAAAATACGCCTATAGACTAAAGGCTAAAGGATGGGAAAAAATACACCACCCACATGGACTCAATAAAAGAGTGGGGGGGCCTGGGGAGATAGCTGAGCTGGTAGCGTGCTTGCCTCACAAAAACAAGGCCCTGAGTTTGATCCCCAGTACCGCAAAAAAAAAAAAAAAAAAGAGTGGGGTATCCATTCTCAGAATAAGAAGGCTTCAATCCAAAATTAGTTAGAAGGGGTAAAGAAGGACATTGCATACTTCTTAAGGGAAGCACAAATCAGCAACAAATAACCATCATAAATATTTATACCCCAAACAATGGCTCATCCATGTACATCAAACAAATCCGCCTCAATTCCAAGAACCAAATAGACCACAACACAATAATACTAGGTGACTTTAACACACCTCTCTCACCACTGGACACATATTCCAAACAAAAGTTGAACAAAAAAATCATAAATCTCAATAACACAATTGATAATTTAGACTTAACTGACATATATAGAATATTCCATCCATCATTGAATGAATACACTTTCTTCTCAGAAGCACATAGATCCTTCTCTAAAATAGACCATATATTATGCCACAAAGCTAATGTTAGCAAATACAAGAAGATAGAGATACTACCTTGTATTCTATCAGATCATAATGGATTGAAATTAGAAATAAATGACAGAATACAAAACAGATACTACTCCAACATGTGGAGATTAAATAATACACTAGTAAATCATGCATGGATAACAGACAACATCAGGGGGAAATAAAAAAAATTGTTAGAGATAAATGAGAACAATAATAAAAATGCATCAAAATGTCTGGGATGCTATGAAAACAGTACTAAGAGGAAAATTCATTGCTTGGAGCGCATTCAATAAAAGAAGGAAAATTCAACAAATAAACAACCTATCATTACAGCTCAAATTCCTAGAAAAGGAAGAACAGATCAATGCCAAAAGCAGTAGAAGACAGGAAAGAGTTAAAATCAGAGCTGAAATCAATAAAATTGACACATAAAAAACTCAAAAAATTGACAAAACTTGATTCTTTGAAAAAAGAAATACACAACATTGAAAAACAATAATGAAAAGGAGACTGAATTCAAATTTCTAAAATTTGAGATGAAAATGGAAATATCATGACAGACACTACTGAAATATAAAATATAATTAGAAGCTATTTTGAAAATCTATACTCCAAAAAATTGAAAGACTCAAAGACATCAACAGATTTCTAGAGACATATGATCCACCCAAGTTGAAACAGGAGAACATACACAATTTACAAAGTTGAATTTCAAGCAATGAAATAGAAGTCATCAAAAGCATACCAACAGAAAGTGTTCTGGATCAAATGGATTGTCAGCTGAGTTCTACAAGACCTTCAAAGAACAGCTCACTCCACTCCTCAAAGTATTCCATGAGATAGAAGAGGAGGGGACAGTTCCAAACTCATTCTATGAAGCTAATATCACACTGATACTAGAAATAGACAAAGACACATTGAGGAAAGCAAATTTCAGACAAATGTTCCTAATCAACATAGTTGCAAAACTTCTTAACAAATTTTTAGCAAATTGCATACTAAAACATATTAAAAAGATAGTGCACCATGATCAAGTGGGTTTCATCCCAGGGATATAAAGTTGGTACAACATCTGGAAATCAAAAGATGTAACTCACCACATCAACAGACTTAAAGTTCAGAATCACATGATTATTTTAGTAGATGCAGAAAAAGCATTGGATAAAATTCAGCACTGCTTCATGCTCAAAACACTAGAAAAAATAGGGATAGTACGAACATTTCTCAACATTGTAAAGGCTATCTATGCTAATATCATTCTAAATGTAGAAAATATGAAAGCATTTCTCTTAAAAACTGGAAAAAGGCAGGAAGGCCCTCTTTCACCACTTCTATTCAACATTGTCCTTGTAACTCTAGCCAGAGAACTTAGGCAGAAAAAAGAAATTAAATGAATATGAATAGGAAAAGAAGAACTCAAATTATCCATACTTGGTGATGATATAATTATATATTTAGAGGAGCTAGTAAATTCCACCAGAAAATTTATAGAACTCATAAATTAATTCAGAAAAGTAGAAGGATAAAAAAATCAATGTTCATAATCTAATGTTTATTATTCATAAGTGATGAACCCTCTGAAAGTGAAATTAGGAAAACTACTCCATTCACAATAGCCTCAAAAAAAAAAACAAAAAAACTAGAAATCAACTAACCAAAGAAGTGAATGAACTCTACAATGAGAATTACAGAACACTAAAGAAAAAAAAATAAAGAAAACCTTGGAAGATGGAAAGATCTCCCATGTTCTTGGGTAGGCAGAATTAATTTTGTCAAAAGCACCTCACTACCAAAAGTGGTATACAAATTCAATGCAATACCAATTAAATCCCAATGATGTACCTCATAGAGATAGAGAAAACAACCATGAAATTCATTTGGAAGAATAAGAGACCAAAAATAGATAAAACTATCCTTAGCAGGAAGAGTGAAGCAGGGGGCATCACAAGACCAGAACTTGAACTATACTACATACCAATAATAACAAAAATGTAGTGGTATTGGCACCAAAATAGAAAGATCAATGGTACAGAAAAAACAACACAGAGAAAGACCCACATAAATACAGTTTTCTCATACTAATCAAAGGTGGCAAAAACATATAATGGAGACAAGATAGCTTCTTCGACAAAATTTGCTGGAGAAGCTAGAAATCCATATATGGCAAAATTAAATTAGAACCCTATCTCTCAATCTGCTAAATCTTAACTCAAAATGGATCAGAATTAGACCAGAGATCCTGCACCTAATAGAATAAAATAGATCCAAATCATCATCATGTTGGCTTAGGATCAGATTTCCTTAACATGACTTCAAAATCACAAGAAATAAAAGCAGGAATCAATAGTTGGGAATGATTCAAACTAAAAAGCTTTTTCAACAACTTGAACAGAGAACCTATAGAGTGGGAGAAAATCTTTGCCACACACAGTTCAGACAGAGCACTAATCTCCAGAATCTATAAAGAACTCAAAATTTTACACCAAGAATACAAATACCCCAGTGAATAAAAGGGGTAAGTAAATGAGCAGACACTTCACAGAAGATCTACAAGCAATCAACAGATATATGGAAAAATGTTCAACATTTCTAGTAATAAAAGAAATGCAAATCAAAACCACCCTATGATTCCATCTCACCCCAATTAGAATGATCATTATCAAGAATATGAGCAACAGTAGGTGTTGGTGAGGATGTGGGGAAAATGTGCTATCATACATTTCTTATGGGATTGCTAATTATTACAGACACTCTGGAAAGCAATGTGGAGATTCCTTAGAAAATTTGGAATGGAATCACCATTAAACCAAGTTATCCTCCTCCTTGGCCTATACCCAAAGAACTTAAAATAAGCTTACTACAGTGATGCAGTCACATCAATGTTCATAACTGCTCAATTCACAATAGCTAGATTGTGGAACCAACCTATATATTCTTCAATTGATGAATGGATAAAGAAACTGAGGTATATATACACAATGAAATATTACTCAGTCATAAAGTAGAATAAAATTATAGCATTTGCAGGCAAATGGATGAAATTGGAAAATATTATGCTAAGTGAGATAAACCACTCCCCCCCAAATAATGGTCAGATCTTCTCTCTGATAAGCAGATGATGAAACATGACAGGAGGTGGGAGGGAGGCAAGAATGGAGGAAGGTTGGATTTTATAGAGGTAAAAGAGGGGTGGGGAGAGGGTGGGGGAAGAAGAAACAACAGAATGAGAGAAACCTCATTTCCCTATGTAAATGTATGATTACACTAATGGTGAGACTCTACTTCATGTACAACCAGAGAAACAACAGTTGTACCCCATTTGTGTACCATTAATCAAAATAAATAAATTTAAAAAATTGTCTTGTGTCTTCAGGAATTTTTGACATGCCTCTGCATGGCAGCAGCAAAAGTCTTTTGAGTTTGTTGGAAAGAGGACATATCTACATCTCTCCAAGTTGCCACAATAGGGTTGACTGGGACACACACATAATTCCTAAGATGGTGTATTTACATTAGTCAGAATGGGAGTCATCCAGAGGTTTCAGTAAGAGAATAAGGTTACCTAGAGTTAAGTGGAGAGTGTGCACTGGTGTCAGCAGTGTGCTCACCCACAACAACCAGAGGAAACCTAACACTGGTGGGAGAAAGGCACTCAACCAGAGAACACAGAGTACCCTGAAAAATGCTTGGAGAAGGGAGATTAAGACCAGGACTCAGAGAAAACTGAGCACTGGTTGCAGAGTGGTGCACACCCACAGTACTGAGAAGACCCTGAGCAATGGTGGGACTCGCAAGGTTAAGAAAGAACTCAGAAAAGATTTAGCAATGTTGAGCTACCTATGAACACACACAGGAGCCAGAGAAAGTTGAGATAAGATTGGCTATGGAAACTTAGCATATGGCACAGAGGTGACTGAGCACTGCTCTGTGAGGGGTGCTCAGTCAGAGGTCCCATAATATTCTGAGCACAGCTGGATGAGTGGCAATCACCCAGTGGACACAGAGGAAGCAGAGTTTTGAAGGGTAAAGGGCACTCCAAAACAATATTCAGGAAAAACTTAGCACTTCTGTGAATGGCACTTACCATAGGATTCATATGACATTGAGAAATGGTGTGTGAAGGGAAATTAAGTACAGGACACAGAGAAGACTGAGCACTGTCAGGAGAGTTGTGCTCACCCACAGGATCCAGAGGATTGTGAGCTAGGATTCCCTTTGGGAACTTGGAAGAGAACAGAGAGAAACCTGAGCACTTTCAAGTGAGGGGTGCTCAACAATAGGATGAAGAAAAAATAGCAAAATGCTTTTCACATTAACAGGCCACAGGGAGGCCAGCATTCCTCGGGGCCTTGCCAGACTGCTATTTTTTCTGCTCACAGCTGACAAGTTCTGTCCTTGATCACATTTTCCAGGCTTCCTTAAACTGGGAAGTTTCAAGAAGCATCAAATAGCTTTCTCCTGCCATAACCATTGTTCCACTGATATGGTCCTTCTTGTCTTCACCAGGGCTTCCCACAGGCAATGCCCACGTGCTGAGAATGGGTTCCCTGTCCCTAAGGCCAGGAGGATGCAACAGAACTAAGGGTACTGCATCCCCAGCTATACTCTACTGCACCAGAGAGCAGCCTCAAACTCAAATGCCCCTCTTCTGAGGTTGGGGTAGATTTGTTGTCTTACCAGGGAGACTAAGCTGCACCTCAATTTGGTTTCCCATTTCATTGCTCTCCTCTTGTTCCTGATGCAGGTCAGCCACAGAGTCCACTCGGTGGGGACAGCAGGTGCAGACCTCTGTTCTGGGGCCAGGAGAGAATTTGGCCAGGCTGCTGGCCCAAGATGAGGGACAGGTAATGATTGTTAATGAAGCTGCAAACTCAGTCTTGTGCCCTGAATTTCTGACCCTCAGAACCAGTGTTGATTTCATCACCACTCCTTATAAGATGGAAAGATGACTTTTATGACTTTGGTCCCAAAGTCTGACCCTAGAAAATCCTTTCAAGCGGGCACACAGGCCCTGATATTCCCTGATGCTTGCCTTTGGGTCACTCCTTGAGACCATTTGGGGGTTCTCTTTCCAGTTGAGACAGTCATTTTGAATTCTTTTTTTTTTTTTTTTGCTTTTTTTTTTTTAAACAAATGGGATACATGTTGTTTCTCTGTTTGTACATGGGGTAAAGGCATACCATTTGTGTAATCATAAATTTACATAGGGTAATGTTGTTTGATTCATTCTGTTATTTTTTCCCTTCCCTCCACCCCTCCCACCCCTCTTTTCCCTCTATACAGTCCTTCCTTCCTCCATTCTTGTCCCCCACCCTAACCTTAACTCTAACCCTAACACTAACACTTCCCTCCTCCCATTATGTGTCCTCATCCACTTATTTGCATTATCATTGGACCTTTGGTTTTTTGAGATTGGCTTATCTCACTAAGCATGATATTCTCCAATTTCATCCATTTGCCTGCAAATGCCATAATTTTATCATTCTTTATGGCTGAGTAATATTCCATTGTATATATATATGCCACAGTTTCTTTATCCATTCATCAATTGAAGGACATCAAGGTTGGTTACACAATCTGGCTATTGTGAATTGAGCAGCTATGAACATTGATGTGGCTGTATCCCTGTAGTATGCTGATTTTAAAGTCCTTTGGGTATAGGCCAAGGAGTGGGATAGCTGGGTCAAATGGTGGGTTCATTCCAAGTTTTCTAAGGAATCTCCACACTGCTTTCCAGAGTGGCTGCACTAATTTGCAGCCCCACCAGCAATGTATGAGTGTACCTTTTTCCCCACATCCTCTCCAACACCTATTGTTGCTTATAATTTCATAATCGCCATTCTAATTGGGGTGAGATGGAATCTTAGGGTGGTTTTGATTTGCATTTCTCTTATTACTAGAGATGTTGAACATTTTTCCATATGTTTGTTGATTGCTTGTAGATTTTCTTCGGTGAAGTGTCTATTCATTTCCTTAGCCCATTTGTTGATTGGATTATTTGCATTCTTGGTGTAGAGTTTTTTGAGTTCTTTATAGATTCTGGAGATTAGTGCTCTATCTGAAGTATGATTGGCAAAGATTTTCTCCCACTCTGTAGGCTCTTTCTTAGCATTGCTGATAGTTTCCTTTGCTGAGAGAAAGCTTTTTAGTTTGAATCTATCCCAGTTATTGATTCTTGCTTTTATTTCTTGTGCTATGGGAGTCCTGTTGAGGAAGTCTGGTCCTAAGCCCACATGTTGAAGATCTGGACCTACTTTTTCTTCTATAATTTGCAGGATCTTTGGTCTGATTCCAAGGTCCTTAATCCATTTTGAGTTTAGGTTTGTGCATGGTGAGAGATATGGGTTTATTTTCATTCTGTTGCATATGGATTTCCAATTCTCCCAGCACCATGTGTTGAAGAGGCTATCTTTTCTCCATTGCATATTTTTGGCCCCTTTGTCTAGTATGAGAAAATTGTATTTATTTGGGTTTGTGTCCATGTCCTCTATTCTGTACCATTGATCTACCTTTCAATTTTGGTGCCAATACCATGCCATTTTTGTTACTATTGCTTTGTAGTAGAGTTGAAGATCTGGTATTGCGATACCCCCTGTTTCACTATTCCTGCTAAGGATTGCTTTAGCTATTCTGGGTTTCTTATTCTTCCAGATAAATTTCATAATTGTTTTGCTCTATTTCTGTAAGGTACGCCATTGAAATTTTAGTTGGAATTGCATTGAATCTGTATAGCACTTTAGGTAGTATGGTCATTTTGAAAATATTAATTCTTCCTATCCAAGAACATGGGAGATCTTTCCATCTTCTAAGGTTTTCTTTAATTTCTTTCTTTAGTGTACTGTAGTTCTCATTGTAGAGGTCTTTCTCCTCTTTTGTGAGAATGATTCCCAAATATTTTATTTTTTTGAGGCTATTGTGAATGCGGTAGTTTTCCTGATTATTCTTTCCAAAGATTCATCACTTATGTATAAAAATGCATTAGATTTATGTGCATTGATCTTATATCCCGCTACTTTACTGAATTCACTTATGAGTTCTAAAAGTTTTCTGGTGGAATTTCCTGGTTCCTCTAAGTATATAATCATATCATCAGCAAATAGGGATAGTTTGAGTACTTCTTTTCCTATTCATATCCCTTTAATTTCTTTGGTTTGTCTAATTGCTCTGGTAGAGTTTCAAGGACAATATTGAATAGAAGTGGTGAAAGAGGGCATCCCTGCCTTGTTCCAGTTTTTAGGGGGAATGCTTTCAGTTTTTCACCATTTAGAATGATATTAGCCATGGGCCTAGCATAGATGGCCTTTACAATGTTAAGGAATGATCCCACTATCCCAATTTTTCTAGTACTTTGAGCATGAAGGGATGCTGTATTTTATCAAATGCTTTTTCTGCATCGATTGAAATAATCATGTGATTCTTGACTTATAGTCTATTGATATGGTGAATTACTTTTATTGATTTCCTGATGTTGAACCAACCTTGCATCCCTGTGATGAAACCCACTTGATCATGGTGCACTATCTTTTTATATGTTTTTGTATGCGATTTGCTAAAATTTTGTTGAGAATTTTTGCATCGATGTCATTAAGGATATTGGTCTGAAATTTTCTTTCCTTGATGTGTCTCTGTCTGGTTTAGGTATGAGGGTGATATTGGCTTCATAGAATGAGTTTGGGAGGGTTCCCTCCTCTTCTATTTTATGGAATACTTTGAGAAGTATTGGAATGAGCTCTTCTTTAAAGGTTTTGTAGAACTCGGCTGAGAACCCATGTGATCCCAGACTTTTACTTGTTGTTAGGCTTTTGATGACCTCTTCTATTTCATTACTTGAAATTGGTCTATTTAAATAGTGTATGTCATCCTTGTTCAGTTTAGGCTATTCATATGTCTCTAGACACCTGTTGATGTCTTCAAAATTTTCTATTTTGTTGGCGTATAGATTTTCAAAATAGCTTCTAATTATGTTTAGTATTTCAATCGTATATGTTGTGATATTTCCCTGTTCATTCTGAATTTTAGTGATTTGGGTTTTCTCTCATCTTCTCTTTGTTAGTGTGGCTAAAGGTTTATCAATTTTGTTTATTTTTTCAACGAACCAACTATTTTTTTTTTGTCAATTTTTTGTATTGTTTCTTTTGTTTCAATTTCGTTGATTTCAGCTCTGTTTAACTATTTCCTGTCTTCTACTACTTTTGGTGCTGGTCTGTTCTTTTTCTAGGGCTTTGAGCTGTAGTGTTAGGTCGTTTATTTGTTGAGTTTTACTTCTTTTATTAAATGCGCTCCATGAAATAAATTTCCCTCTAAGTACTGCTTTCATAGTGTCCCAGAGGTTTTGATATGATGTTTCTTTTTTCTCATTTACCTCTAAGAATTTTTTAATTTCCTTCCTAATATCTTCTGTTATCCATTCATCATATAGTAGCATATTGTTTAATCTCCAAGTGTTGGAATAGTTTCTGTTTTTTACTCTTCCATTTATTTCTAACTTCAATCCATTATGATCTGATAGAATACAAGGTAGTGTCTCTATCTTCTTGTATTTGCTAACATTAGATTTGTGGCATAATATATAGTCTATTTTAGAGAAGGATCATGTGCTGCTGAGAAGAAAGTGTATTCGCATTGGTTGGATAGTATATTCTATAAATGTCCATTCAGTCTAAATTATTGATTGTGTTATTGAGATCTATGGTTTCTTTGTTCAATTTTTGTTTGGAAGATCTGTCCAGTGGTGAGAGAGGTGTGTTAAAATCACCTAGTATTATTGTGTTATGGTCTATTTGGTTTCTGAAATTGAGAAGGAATTTGTTTGACATACATGGATGAGCCACTGTTTGGGGCATAGATGTTTATGATGGTTATATCTTGCTGATTTATGCTTCCCTTAAGCAGTATGAAATGACCTTCTTTATCCCTTCTGACTAACTTTGGCTTGAAGTCCACACTATCTTATATGAGGAAGGATACTCCAGCTTTTTGCTGAGTCCATGTGCATGGTATGATTTTCCCCATCCTTTCACCTTTAGTCTATGTGTATCTTTTTCTATGAGGTGAGTCTCTTGCAGGCAACATATTGTTGGATCTTTCATTTTAATCCAATCTGCCAGTCTATGTCTTTTGATTGATGAATTCAGGTCATTAACATTCAGGGTTATTATTGAGATATGATTTGGTTTCCGGGTCATTTGGTTCATTTTTAAAATTTTATTTATTCATTTATTTATTTATTTGACAACTTGGTTCCTCTTTTATGTGACTATTCCTTTCGGATAATTCCTCCCTTTGCTGATTTGCTTCTTTGTTTTTCATCTCTTCCTCATGGAATATTTTGCTGAGAATGTTCTGTAGTGCTGGCTTTCTTTTTGTAAATTCTTTTAGCTTTTGTTTATCATGGAAGGATTTTATTTCATCGTCAAATTTAAGGTAAGTTTTGCTGGGTATAAGATTCTTGGTTGGCATCCATTTTCTTTCAGGGCTTGAAAAATGTTGTTCCAGGCCCTTCTAGCTTTTAGGGTCTGGATTGAAAAATCTGCTGATATCCTGTATTGGTTTCCCCCTGAATGTAATTTGGTTCTTTTCTCTCACAGCCTTTAAAATTCTGTCTTTATTTTGTATGTTAGGTATTTTCATTATAATGTGCCTTGGTGTGGGTCTGTTGTAATTTTGTGTATTTGGAGTCCTATAAGTCTCTTGAACTTGATTTTCCATTCATTCTTCAGATTTGGGAAATTTTCTGATATTATTTCATTGAATAGATTGTTCATTCCTTTGGTTTGTTTCTCTAAGCCTTCCTCAATCCCAATAATTCTTAAATTTGGCCTTTTCATGATATCCCATAGTTCTTGGAGATTCTTTTCATGATTTCTTACCATCTTCTCTGTTTGATCAACTTTGTTTTCAAGGTTGAATATTTTGTCTTCAATGTCTGAGGTTCTGTCTTCCAGGTGTTCTATCCTATTGGATATGCTTTCTATGGAGTTCTTAATTTGGTTTATTGTTTCCTTCATTTCAAGGATTTCTGTTTTTTTTTCAATATCTCTAACTGTTTATTGAAATGATCTTTTGCTTCCTGTATTTGCTCCTTTAACTGTCGATTGGTGCGATCATTCAATGCCTGCATTTTCTCTTTCATCTCATCATTCAGTGCGTGCATTTGCTCTTTCATCTCATCGTTTGCTTCCCTGATCATTTTAATTATGTACATTCTGAACTCCTTTTCTGTCATTTCTTCTGCCATGCTGTCATTGGGTTTTATTGATGTAACATCTAGATTTGTTTGGGGCATATTCTTCCCTTGTTTTCTCTTGTTGTTCAGGTATCAGTGGACCACTGAGATATTGCAGATTTTGTCTATTGACTTGTAAAGTCCCTGAAGATTTCTAGTGTATCCCCTCTTAGCCTTCAGTAGGCTGAAGTCTTGGAGGAAGTTGATAATGTGGTGCTCCACAAGGAAGCTGCCTCTCTAGGGGTGGTGGCCTTCAGGTGGGGTATATTCCCTGCTAGTGGGCAGAGGTGTCTCCACTTGTTGACCAATGGTCATCCAAATGGTAACTAGGCTGCGGGCTGAGGCAAGGCCTGTTTGGGCCAGTGTCTCTGGTTTTACCGTCCTTGTGGGAAAACCTCACCCGGCATGGAAGTCTCACCCGGTGGGCAGGTCTCACTGGTCAGTTCCCCTCCTAGAGCTTCCCCTCACTCTACAACTACTGCCTGGTCTGGGCTGCCTTCCTCTGCAAAGTTCCCAGGGGCCCGGCCCTACCTCCTGGTCCTGGGAGCCTCACCCTTCGCAGATGAGTCTCCTTAGGTCTGCCTCTCCTCAGAGAATCTGCCTGCAGTCCTGGAACCTTCACTCTGCCCCTAACCATGTCTCTGTGCAGCTCTTCCACCAAGAAGCCTCGTAGGTCCTGGGACCCTGCTCTGCACCTAATCGCCTGGCTATGCGGCCCCTCCTCTGAGCAGCCACCTGGAGCCCCGTACAATCTCTCCAAGTCCCAAAGACCCGCCGCACGCCTCTTCCTCCAGACAGCCACCTGGTGTTCGGTGTGGTCTCTAGGAGTCCAAGCAACTCACAGTGTGCCTCCTCCTCCCGCCAACCACCCGTAGCCCTGGGCAGTCACTCCAAGTCCAAGTGACCCGCCCTGTTCCTCCTTCTCCTCTAGGTAGCCCCCCGGGTGTTCAGGAGCAGTCACTCTGAGTCGTTCTGAGTCCACATGACCTGCTGCTTGCCTCCTCTGGGTAGTCACCTGGAGCTCTGGTGTGGCCACTGGAGACCAAGCGACCCACCACGCTCTTCTTCCAGGCAGCCCCCCGGTGTTCAGCAGTAGTCACTTTGAGTCCAAACAACTCACCACTCGCCTCCTCCTCAGAGCAGCCGCCTGGAGCTCCAACACAGTCACTGCAAGTCCAAGCGACCCACTGCACTCCTCCTCCTCCTCCTCCTCCTCCTCCTCCTCCTCCTCCTCCGGGCAGGCCCGGCATTCAGGAGTGGTTGTTCTGAGTCCAAACAGCTCTTCTCACAGCCCCTCCTCTGGGCCGCCACCCGGAGCCCCAGTGGTTGCTCCAAGTCCCAGCGCTGTGCTCTGAATTCTTTTTTTGAAAGGGGCATTTGGGTGTTTCTTTGTGACTGTGGCACGATTTGCAGGAAGAGAGGAGAGATGCAGAGCAACTGGGTTAATTTACAGAAAGTGTTTGCAGACTGAGTACAAGAATCCTTGAGAAAAACTGTCCAAGACCCCAGATGAGGGTACAGTCCAGGAGCTGCCAATGTACTACAGAGCATCAATCCCAGGTCCTGAGGGTGAACAAGATGCCATCCTCACTGCACCCCACGACCCCTGAAATGGAGCTACCTGGCTGACCCACCATGTCTGCTTCTCATCTTCACCATCTACAAGTTTCCTTTCATGGAGAATTCACATCCTCAAAGAGCTTTTCATGCCACATAAGGACCCCGCTCTGTGCCTTACCTTTCTGAATAAATATCTGCCTGTGTCTCTGCTGACAGGTACTGAAATCTCTCTGCAGCATGTCAAGAACCAACACGGTTGAGTTGAATCCCTCTCTTCCTCCTAAGATCTCCTGGGACCCATCTGGTGATGACAGGGTTCTATTTCAGAAGCACATAGCCTGCTCCTGGGGTGCCTACGGTGTTGTGAACATAAAGTTAGAGCCACCTACACATCTGGTGTTCTTCTTAAGACATGTGCCAGGCTAGAAAAAGAACTGCTCAGCAGCACACCCGCTGTTCCAAGCCCTGGTAGAGCAGGATCCTCGGCTTCCTCACCAGACCAGCCCCTGCCAGGAAATACAGCTGCCTAGAACCCACCTAAGTTGTCTTCCTGGAACATCAAGCAACTTTAGCCAGGATGTTCATGGCTGCCTCCATTTGTCCTTTTGTGCTTATGGGTTTGGGGGTTTTGCCTGGTATATTCAATTTTAGTTTTCACACTTAAATGATACATCTAAATGTTTAAAGGAGGCTTTTGGCTCTCATTCCCTTTTCTCCCTCACTGGAAGTTCTGGTTATCCAAGTTACTTAGGGGACTGTCCCCTAGTTAGCAGGTTAACTCACCAGCACCCTTGAATTGAAATCTGCTTTCCTAAATAACCCACCTCTCTTAAAACAGAGTGAGGAAGAAAGAAAATTTACATGAGACTGCCCACTGAAGGCTTGCACACAAGATCCTAAAGTTGAGGATTCTGACCAGATGGCCTCAGCTTTTTTCCATGAGTAAAACATGACAGGTATCTGATTGTCCTTTCACAGACTTAGCACATTGCTGTTACAAAATACCTGAGGTAAACAACTCACTAAGAGGAAAGGTTTTAGAGGTTTCACTTCATGGTTACCTGACCCTTCTGTGGCAGCAGAACACATCATGATGGGAGTGTGGCAGATGAGGCCTGAGATGCTCATGGCAGCTGGGATGCAAAGAGACAGAAAGGACCCGATTCACAAGCCCTTGCCTCCTCTCACCAGGCCCTACCTCCTAAGTGTTTCACCTCTACCAACAGTGCCACAAATTAGAGACAAACTTCAACACATTGGTCTCTGGGTGCACACTCCTCTGAAACTCAGCAGGGCACAGGTGGTCTCTTGAAGCAGGGTGTGTAACTTCAGAGGATCAGGTGTTGTTAGTGAAGAGACAATGGGTTAACAAGGTTGCAGTCATCTCTCCCTGTCATTTTGCTGTTGTCAGTATTCTGCCCCTGACACACCCTTTTACAACCTAGATCATTACCCTGTGAACTTTCTCATCAGTCATTGGTCAGATTTTTATTAGTCCACAAAATTCCACTACTTGACCCAGTCCACAGAGTGGAATTTGGAGACAACTGGAAGGGAATGAGTGCAATTAAAGTCCAAGAAGAATGTGTTCTGGGAGAAATTGTATGACCTCAATGCTTGATGATCCCTCCCCTATGTTTAAAGTATACCTCTGAGAGGAATTGGTGCTCTCATGAGACAGACACAAGGAGCACAGACTCTGTCATGTGAAACACAGAAAGAGTAATCTCCAGAACCCAGAATGAGGCTCTTTCCAGGCACAAAGGCTGTCAGTGCAGTGATCTTGGACTATGAGCCTGCAGAGCTGAGCAGTAATGTCACTGCCTCTTGGTCAGTCTTGCTTGTCTTCAAGGAAATACCTGAGGCAGCTGACTCTATGGAGAAAAGCTGATTTCCCTCAGGTTTGGCATGTATAAGCCATGGAACCTGCCTCAGGCCAGTTCTGGTGAAGGTCTCATGATCTGCCAATGGGTACCACAACAGCAGGGTGTGTGAAGAAAGCATCCCATCTCCAGGTGAAGTAGACAGGCTCTGGTCTCTCAATCACAATCCTCCATGACCACCACCCTTTGTTCCAGAGCACCCCCTTCCTGGGTTTGCTTCACTGACCCCAAAACAGCCCAGTAGGCCAAGTTTCAAAGATACCCAACCTCTACCCTGTGCCACCCTATAGAGCAAGCCTTCACTCACAGTGGAACCCGCTGGTCATTACAACCACATTCAAACCACAGCATACTACCTTTGAACCCCAGCAGCCAGAAAGGACCAAAAGCCCTCCTATCCTTCCTTCCCTTCTTAGGGCCCAAGAAAATGAGCAGTGGGGGGTTAACATTATCATGGAGGGAGAACATGCTGAATGGTCAGACCCAAATGCCCCCCTCTTTCTCCCTGATGGACACAGAATATAAATACCTGCAGTTCTGTTTGTGTTATAAAAATCTTGTGATTCCCCCTGGAGCCTAGTTTAAGGCAGCATAATGTCAACATTTTCTTTTATGTCTCCAAAGTCCAGAGGCTAGCCACAACTTATCCCTCTCCAGCACTCTACCTCTAGGCCTGATGGACAGTTCTGCTCTTTTGTGTCTGTCCATCAAGCTTCCATGGACTGTTTCATGAACAGAATCCAGGTCTTGAGATATGAAAGACTCCTTGGTCACCAAGGGATTCTGCCTGCCCCTATTCCATTCTCCCTTGTCCATCTTGTGACCAGAGGCATTCCTAGCTAGAAGACCACACTGTGGAGTCACTCCAATGTCTTCTCTACTGCAGCAGCCAGTGAGTGGAGACTGCCTAGGAGTGTCCACCTCAGGGGCTGCTGCCTTCAGTCCAGAGCCTGAAGCAGGGCTCTAGGCAGCAACCTCTAGCTCCAGCCAGGAAAACTATTTGCATTGCCAGGCTACAGTGAGGTTTCCCAAGTATGCCTGCATCCACCAGACCTGCCCAAGGCCTGGGCTCCATGCCTTTATGGTCACAGGTCCCCAATGCCATCCTGGACAAACCAGAGTCCTCCACGCACCTATGGGCTCAGCATCCTCTTTGTTTGGCAGCACTGTCACAAGTTCAGCTCCAGGAGGTTCCTTTCTCTATATAGTTTTATTCAATTTATTTAATGAATTGATTCACACTGAAAAATTTTACTCAGGAATCTTTACCTCTGAGTGACAACCATATTTTTATTTTATTTTGACACAAGGTCTGGAAGTTCCAAAGGTTACCCTCAAACTTTCATCCGCCTGCCTCAGCCTTCCTGGGATCAGGGGTTACAGGTCTGTGCCACCTTCCCAGTGGTGGCTTTTTAGAAAATTCTCAGTCTCTCATCCTGACCTAGAGGTCACAGCTTGGTCAAACATGAAGATCACTTCAACTCCTCTTATTTGCCAATTCAAATTATGTTAAATAAACTATTAGAGATAAAGCCACTACTAGTCTTGGTGACACCACCCTGGCCCACAGGTTTCCTTCCTGAACCATCAGTGTCTTGCATAGGAAGAGGGTCTCCCAAGTGAGCTGCACCCTTTGGGATGTTGCAGAGACTCTCTCAACACCTGTCAGGCATCTACACTGGTGTGGGGCAAGAGGCTCAGTGCAGGCATCAAGGGATGTAGATAGGATGGCCTGCGTCTCCTCCCTGGGCACCAAACTCAGAAGGGTATTCACTTGTGTCAACCTGCTCCTGAGGTTCCTCCTCCTGGCCATGATGCTTATCCCAGGACCAGGGATGCTGAGTCATAAAGATCCCAAATTCAGGCCAACCTTACTTTCTATATGAATTTCTGGTAGTGCTTGATCATTTTAAAATGTGCATATCTTTTAGGACACCAATGGTTAATGAGTAAAAGACTAATTGAAACAACATTGATCATGGAGTGTATCCCTATAATCTGAGTAATGAATATATGGGAGTTCAGACTTCTGTATATGTTTGAAGTTTTATTTTGATAATTTAATATTTGATCACAACATTTCCTTTTTCTGGGCATTTTTTTTAAAGATCAGGTTTTTCTAACACTGATAATTTGCAACATATTTCTTTTCTGTTTTCCTTTTAAAATAGGTAATACCAGTAGCAAATTCATGTCTAGAGTTTCCACTATCTTTATTTTTAAGCAGGGGTGGTGTTGAGTTGAACCAAGGTCTCACACATGCTAGGCAAGTGCTCTGCCACTGAACTGCTACTCAAAATACGTTTCATTCTGAGACAAGGTGTCACTACATTGCCCAGATTGGCCTTAAATTTGTGATGCTCCTGCCTGCACTCTGTGAGTGGCTGGGATCACAGGTGTGTGCTACCATGTCTGGCCCATGATACTTACATCCCATGCATGTACTGTCTCTTAATTCTTTTATGCATAAGCAAAAACATTGTACTGCCTATAAATATTATGATGATCTAATAGACACACACAGTGGGAAACTAGTGAGTAAAGACAGAGGTCATGGGGAGTTGGGATATGAATGTGCAAAAGATATCTTAATATGCCCCAGCAGAGTGGGAGGAGGCTCAGTCTAATTTTCAGTCAAGTAGGGGTTTGATTTCCCTAGTGGATGAGTGGGCTGTAAATACTCAGCACCCCAGTAGCTTTTAGTGAGAAGGCAGCACAGCACAGATGAGCATAAATCCACCATATATTAGTTCAGCCAGGGCTGGATATGGTCTTGATCTGTGTCAGAGTTTACACACAATGCTCCATCTAATGGGCACTGTTGAATTTTAAATAACACATGTGGACTTTGAATAAAGTGTTCCTTGTGTAAATCTTGTTGTTTTGTCCTTGCATGTCTTTAAGGGTACATGGAACTATGACTAACCTTTGGATGACCCCTAGGAATGTGACCCTCAGAGTGATCAAATGGTCATGGTTGATGGTCTTATTTTGTACATCTGACCAATGGAATGGGTCATTGCAGCCTATCAGGACTGCCATGTATGTACATCAGCATGCTTGTTGTGTGTATAGCTTCATCATAGAGAGTCTATATTTCAGCAACCCTGAGTGTGATGTAGCATGATGCCTCTATGTGACCACCTCTCAGTAAAAGCATCAGACAAACACACTTGGCCCACTTGATCTAGGCACACATCCAGTTTCCTGCTGAAGAGAAGCATATCCTGTGTGTCCTTAGGTGGGGAAATGGTCAGCAGGCTGTGCTCCACTTCTCTGAAGTTCTCCTGAGATATGTCTTTTCTTGATGCTCTTGGTCTGTATTTTTCCTTTCTAGGAAAGCTAATCCATAAATAAATAAATAAACAGATGTCTTTGAGAATATGAGGAAGACAGCACCTGCTGAGAAGTGAGAGACAATTTCCTGCACCTTGCCACAAAGATGTGAATAGAGCACAGCTAGTCATTTTGGAAGGTTCCAGAAGAGGCAAGGAGGGTAAGGGGCAATCCATAACTATATTCAGGGTGAAATGAGCACCAGTGTACGATGGGCCCTCACCACAGAACTCAGATGACATTCAGCAATAGTGAGTGAAGGGAGATTAAGTCAAGGACATAGAGAAGACTTAGCACTGTCAGGTGAAATGCTCTCACCAACAGGACACAGAGAAGACTAAAAACTATCAGGTGGAAGGTCCTCACCCACAGGACTCAGAGGAGTCTGAGCAAGAATTGCCTTAGAGAAGATAGAACAAGACAGAAAGAAGACTGAGCAGTATTAGGTTAGGGTGCTCACCCAAAGGACCCAGAGAAGAATGATCAAGGAATGATTAGGGAACTCAGAAAAAAAGAAACACAGAAAACAGCACTGTTAGTTGAGGAGCACTCACCCACAGGACCCAAATGGGACTGGGGAATGACAGGTTAGGTAAACATAACAGCATAACAAAGAAGGCTGAGCCATGTCTGGAGAGGGGCTATAACTAATAGGTCCCAGTTGAATCAGAGAATTAGTGCATGGGGGCCAATCTCCCACATGACTCATAGTACCCTGAGCAATGTTGCATAAAGGGAGATTTAGGGCAGAACCCAGAGAAGACTGAGCACTGATGGGAGAGGGGCTCTCACACATAGAACACAGAAGACCCTGAGAAATTATGGGGAGGGGTGAAGATTAGGGCAGGAAGAAGAGAAGCTGGATCAATGTTTGGTGAGGTGTGCTCTAACCCAGGAAACAGAGGAGCCAGACATTTTTTTGAAAAGTGGAGTGCATCAAGATGATTCACTGGCTTGGTACCCTTATCAAGAGAGTGCCACAGGATATGATCTCAGTTATGTCAGGGGTGGTGAGACAGTGCTGAATTTTCAAATGTCTGGGAAGTCCTCCATGATGATGGAAAATTGTTCATGACTACATTTCATGATGTCCCTTGAAGGGTTGCATTGAGCCTGACTCAAGGTCCTAGAAAGTTTACTCTCTTGTCAAAAGAGAGTAACCAGTGACATACCAGAGAAGAGCTGGAAAATACTTAAATATATGCTTTCCATTCACTCTTCAGAAAGATGTCAGAAATATTGGAGGAGCTACATCATTCATAAGATCTCAGCAAATTGAGGAATGATGTTGAAATTGTAGACAATCAATACTGGAAGAAGATTCTCAGTGCTGTGGAAATTGATATCCATTAAAATTGTCTAGAGTTTTCAGGCACTGGAGAGGAGACTCTCTGCATGGCAGAACCAAAGTCCTATTGAGGTTGTAGGAAAGAAGAAGTATTCATATTTCTCCAAGTTTCCACTCTAGTCTTTGAAATGACACACAGATAAGGACTGAGATGGTACCCTGACATTAGCCAAAATGGGATTCACCCAAAGATTTCACTAAAAGTGACAAGTTGCCTAGGGCTCAGTGAAAAGTGAGCACAGATGGTGGCAGTGTGTCCTCCCACATTACCCAATGAGGACTGACTACTGTTGGGAGATGGTGCTCAACCACAGGACCCAGAGGAACATGACAGTAGTGTGGGAGTGGAGACTAAATACAGGACCCAGATAAGACTGTGCAATATTGTGAGAGAGGTACTCACTGACAGGATGCAGAAGACCATGAGTGATGTTGAGGCAGGTGAAGTTAAGGCAGAAACAAGAAAAAGTTGAGCAATGTTACACTATATATGGTCACACTCAGGAGCCAGAGGAGTATGAAATAAGTTTGGGTCGGACCTTAGCAAATGACATAGAGGAGACTGAGCACTGCTGGGTTAAATGTGCTCACCCAGAGGTCCCAGAGTTTACTGGACACTGCTGGATGAGGGATTCTCACACAGAGGACACAAAGGACACATGGTACTGGAGAGTATGGGGAACTCCAAAACAATATTCAGGGATAAATGAACACATGTGTGTGAGCGGCCCTCATCACAGGATATAGATGACACTAAGAAATGGTTTGTGAAGGCAGATTACAGACAAAGACCAGAAAAGACTGAGTACTGTCAGGTGAGAAACACCAACAGGACTCAAAGGAGACTGAGCAAGGAGTATTTTTGGGAAACTGAAACACAACAGAGAAAAGACTGATCACTCTAAGGTGAGGGGTGCTTACCAAAATAACACAGAAAGAAATGAGAAAGGAATGGTTAGAATGCTAAGAAAAAAGAAAGAGAGAAGACTGAGCAGTATTTGGAGAGGGGCAAACAAGCACATGTCTTTGAACAGACTGAATAAGGACTGGTGAGGTGAAAATAGAAGTTTAAATAGGGAAGGTTGAACAATGTTAAGAGAGGGGCTATCACCAAGAGGACTGAGTGAAATAAAAGCACTATTGTGGGTGGGGAGCTCACCCACAGGACTAAAAGTACAATGAGCAATGGTGGATGAGGGGAGATTTGTGGCAGAACCTAGAGAATACTGAGCACTGGTGGGAGAAGGGCCACTTACCCAGAGGTCTCGGCAGACCCTGAATAATGGTGGGGTAGGAAAGGATAAGAGAAAACCCAGAAAAGACTGAGCAATGTTAGACTATAATCACACTCCAGAGTCGGAGGAGGCTGAGATATGATTGGTTAGATGAACCTAGCAAAAGGCACATGGTAGACTAAGCACTGCTGGGTGAGAGACCTTCACCTGGAGCTTCCAGATTATACTGAGAAATGTTGGATGAGGAATGCTCACCAAAAGGAAACAGAAAAGACAGAGTAATGGAAGTTAATGGACACTCCAAAATAATACTCAGGGAAAACTGAGCATCTGTTTGTGAGTGGCACTCACCACAGGTCTCAGATGAATCTGAGCATTGGTGTTTGAAGTGACATTAAGGACAGACCCTAGAGAAGACTGAGCACTAGAAGTAGAGGGGCGCTCTCACACAGAAAATAGAGAAGTCTGAACAAGGTGTCCCTTGTAGAACCTGGAAAAGAACAGAGATAAGATTGAGCACTGTAAGGTAAGGGGTGCTCACAAAAAGGGGAAAAAAAGAAGAATGAGGAAGGAATGCATCGGAAAAGTAGAAAAAAGAATCAGAGGAGACTGAGCACTTTTAGGTGAGTGGCACTCAGTCACAGAACCAAAGGAGACTAAATAAGTACAGATCTGGCAAATTTAGCAGCTTAAAAAATGAAGATTTACCCATGTTAGAAGTTGGCTTGTCACCAAGAGTATCCAGGGGAAGCAGAGCACTAGTAAGTTAGGGTGCTCACCCCCAGGACTGAGTATACTAGGCAAAGGTGGTTGAGGGAGATTTAGGGTAGGACTCAGAGAAGACTGACCACTAGAGGGAGAGGTGCACTCACAGAGGACTCTGTGAACCTTGAGCAATGGTGGTTGAGAGGTTTAGGTCAGAACCCAGAAAAGACGGAGCAAAGATAGATGAGTTGTTCTTTACTACGAGATCCAGAGGAGATGGAGGTCTTTTTCAGGATGGTTTCTCACCTACAGATTTCAGAGTTTTTAGAATCTTTTTGATAGTGTTCCTTGGGACAAAGTTTAAATGACCTTAGGTATGGTGTAAATGGTACAATTTCAAAAGTCTGAGGAAGTCCTAAATGATGATGGAAAGTTATCCTTGGCCACATTTACACTTTGCCTTGAATGTGTGCATTGTGTATGACTCAAAGTTCCTAGGATGTTTTCTTTCTTGTCAATAGAATAGCTAGTGACATATCAGAGCATATTCTGAGAATACTTAAATAGGTGCTTTCCATCCACTGTTCAGAAAGATGTCAGAAATCATGATCATGCTACATTACCCATAAGAACTCACTCACTTGAGCAAAGGTGTGGAAATGGTGGATGGTGTGTGGTTCAACAAATTCCTCAGCGCTGTGGAAATTGACATGATTAAAACCATCTTGGGTTTTCAGGCAAGTAAAGAGCCTGTCTGCATGGCATCACCAATGCCCTATTGAGGTTTGTGAAAAGAGGATGTATCCACATCTCTCCACGTGTCCTCATTAATATTGGCCTGAACATACTGATGAGGCAAGAGATGGTGTACTGACATTAGCTAATATGGGTCTCACCCAGAGAATTCTTTCAGAGAAATGGGTTTCCTAGGGCTCAGTGGAGAGTGACCACTGATGTCAGAAGTGTGTACACCCAAATTATCCACAGGGGACTCAGCACCGGTGGGAGAGGTGGGCTCACCCAGAGGACTCAGAGGACCCTGAACAGTGGTGTGGGAGATTAGGTTAAGACAGTACCCAGATAAAACAACACTGGTGGGAGGGGATGCTCACCCACGGGACTCAGAATATCCTGAGCAATGATGGGGTATGTGAGGTAAAGACAGGCTCAGAAAATACTGAGAAATTTTAGGCTATCCAGGATCACAACCATGATCCAGAGTAGGCTGAGGTAAGATTTGCTATGAGATCTTAGTACATGACACAGGAGACTGAGCCCTGCTAGATGAGGGGTGGTAACCCAGATCTACCAGAGTATATTGAGCACAGCTGGATGAGGTTTGCTGATCCAGAGGACACAGAGGAGACAGAGTACTGGAAGAAAAAGGGGCACACTAAAACAATATTCAGGGAAAACAGCACCTGTGTTCGAAGGATGCTCACCAGAAGGCTCCTATGACCCTGAGCAATGGTGCATAAAGAAATATTAATGACTGAATTGTGAGAAGCCTGAGCACTGTCAGATGAGGGATGCTTACCCACAGGACCAAGAGAAATCTAAGAAGAATTGCCTTGGAGAAACTAGAACAAGACAGAGAGAAGACTGAGCACTCTAAGGTGAGTGGCGCTCACAAGAGGACCCGGGGGGTGGGGAATGAGCAAAGAATGGATAGGGAACTCAAAGGAAAAAGAGAAGATCAATCACTGTCAGGTGAGCAGCGATCAACCAGAGGACACAAAGGAGACTTAGTAAGGACAGGTTAGGCAAATGTAGTAGCTTAAACAAAGAAGGCTGAGACATGTTAGGAGAGGGGCTATCACCGTGAAGTCCCAGTGGAATCAGAGCACTAATGGGTGAAGGGGACTCACCCAGAGGACTAAAAAGATCCCACACAATGATAATTGAGAGGAGGTTTAGGGCAGAACTCAGAGAAGACAGAGCAAAGATAGATGAGGGGTGCTTGACTACAGGATCCCAAGGACATGGAGCTCTTTTGGGAGAGGAGTTATCACCTACAGGTTTCAGGGTTTTAGGAACCTTTCCAAGAGTATCCCTCAGGCCAACATATTAGTGATCTCAGCAATGGTGCTAATGGTTCTAGTTCAAAGGTCTGAAAATGTCCCCAACAATGATGGGAAGTTGTACTTGCTCACATTTCACACTGTCCCTTGAATGTGTGCATTGTGATTGAGTCAGCATTCCAAGGAGGTTTCCTGACTTGTTGATAGATAGCAGTCAGTGACATATCAGAGAAGATTCTGAAAGTCCTGAAATATATGCTTTTCATCCACTGGTCAGAAGGATGCTAGAAATCCTGGACATGTCACATAAATCATAAGAGCTCAGACCCTTGAGAAAATGTGTGGAGTTGGTGGACTATGACTGGAGGAATGAGGTACTCAATACTGTTTAAATTAAAATTCATAAAAATTGTCTTCTGTCTTCAAGTTTTGGTGAGGAGTCTGTCTGCATGGAAGCACCAAAAGTCTTTTGAGATTGTTGGAAAGAGGAAGTATCCAAATCTCTCCACTTTTCCACACTCATGCTTGCTGGGATATACAGGTAAAACCAGAGATTGTGTACTAGATATTAGAAGGAAAGGGGCTCATCCAGAGAATTCACTAATGGATTCAGGATTCTTAAGGTTCATTGGAGAGTGAGCACTTGTATGTGAAGTGTGAACACCTACAATACCCAGAGAGACGTGACCACTGGTGGGAATGGAATGCTCACTCACAGGACACTGACACTGAGCAATGGTGTGTGAAGGAAGATTAAAAATAGGACACAGAGAACACTGAGCAGTGTCAGGAAAGGTGTGCTCACCCTCAGGACCCAGAGGAATCTGAGCAAGGATTGAATTAGGAACATGGAACAGGACAGAGAGAATACAGTGCACTCTTAAGTGAGGGGTGCTCACCCAAAGGACCCAGAGAAGAATGAGGAAGAAAAGGTTAGAGAATGCAGAGAAAAAAAAAAAAAACTGACCAGACTGAGCACTATTAGTGACTCACGCTCACCGACAGGGTAGAGAAGAGGCTGAATAAGGACAGGATAGGCAAACTTAATGGCTAAAACAAAGAAGACTGAGAAATGTTAGGAGAGGGACAATCACCATCAGGACCAAGTGGAATCTGAGCACTAGTGTGTGTGGAGCACATACCCACAGTATTCAGAGTACACTGAGCAATGATGGATGAGGGGAGAATTAGTGCAGGACTCAGAGAAGACAGAACTCTGGTTGGGGAGTTGTGTTCACCTATAGAACAGATGACCCTGAGCAATTGTGGTGGAGGGTAGATTTAGGGATGGACACAGAGAAGACAGAACAAATTTAGATGAGGTACACTTGACCAAAGGAGCCAGAGGAGTCTGACCTCTGTTGGAAGAGGTTTCCCAACAAGATCTCTCACAGCCTTTAGATCTTTTACAAGAGAAATTTTTTAACTACTTCATGGGTGGAGGGACACTGGTGATTGTTCAAAGGTCTGAAAAACTCTTGCATGAAGATGGTAAATTTTCCATAGCCACACTTCACACTGTCATTGAAGGTGTTCATTGTGCCTGGTCCAGAGGTCCTAGGAGGTTTCCTCTCTTGTCAAAAGAGAGCAACCAGTGACATAACAAAGGAGATCCTTAAAATACTGTAATATATGTTTTCCATCCACTGTTCGGAGAGATGTCAGAAATCCTGAGAATGACACATCACTCAAAAGAACTCTGCTTCTTGAGCAAAGTTGTGGAAGTGGTGGATGAAGAGTGGTGGAATGAGGTGTTCAGTACTTTTATAATTGATACCCACTGAAATTATCTTGGGTTTTTAAGCAATGGTGTGGATTCTCTCTATAGGGCCTCTTCAAATACCTGTTGAGTTTGTTGGAAAGAGAAAGTATCCTCATCTCTGCAAGTTTGTACACCCATGTTGGCCTAGAAATTCAGGTAAGATCAGAGACATTGCACTCACATTAGCAGGAAAGGGGATTACTGAGAGTTTCCCTCAGAGAGTTTACTGAGGGAAACAGGTTGCCTAGGGCTCGTAGAGGAATGAGCACTGGGAGTTGAAGTGAGACCATTCACAAACCCAGCGTTGGCTGACCACTGGTGGGTGAGGGACACTCATAGACAGGACTCAGAGGACTTTGTGCAATGTTGGTGGAGGTGAGCTTTAGGGCAGAACACAGAGAAGACTGAGACTGAGCACTGGTGGGAGAGGTGGACTCTCCCAGGGTACTTAGAAGACCCTGAACAATGGCATTTGAGAAGGGTTTTAGGAAAGAACACAGAGAAGACTGAAGCAAGATAGATGAGGTGTCATTGACCACAGGCTCCAGAGGATACAGAGATCTTTTGAGAAAGAGGTTACTCTACTACAGTTGTCAGAGCTTTTGAATCCTTTTTGAGAATATCCCTTGGGCAATGTCTCAGTATCCTGAGTGATGTTGGAAATGGTGCTATTTAAAGGTCTAAAAAAGTCCTCTATGGTGATGGGAAATTGTACTTGGGCACATTTTACAGTGTCCCTTGAGGGTGTGCATTTTCTGACCCAGATGTCCTAGAATGATTTTTCTCTTGTCAAAAGAGAGGAACCAGTGACATATCAGAGAAGATACTGAAAATACTTAAATATATACTTTACATCCACTGTTCAGAGAGATGGTAGAAATACTGGGTATGATAAATCACTCATAAGAGCTCATTTACTTTAACAAATGTATAGAAATTGTGTAATATGAGTGGTAGAACAAGGTCCTCAATGCTGTCAGAGTTAGCATCCATTAAAATTGTCTTGCACTTTTAGGCATTGATTAAGAACCTGTTTGCATGGCAGCACTGAAGTTGTACTTAGGTTGTTGGAAAGAGTAAGTGTCTACTTATTTCTCACTTTCCACATTTGTGTTGGCCTGGATACACATATAAGGCCAGAGATGGTGTACTGACATTAGCAAGAAAAGGATTCACCCAGAGAGTTCACTAAGGGAATTAGGTTGTTTAGTGCTCATTGGAGAATGAGCACTGGTAGATGAAGTTTGTCCACCCATAATACCCAGAGGGAACTGAGCACTAGTGGGAGAGGGGCACTCTCCCAGAAGACACATGAGACCCTGAGCAATTGTGTGTGAGAGGAGCTTAAACTCAGGACCCAGCAAACACTGAGAACTCCTTGGTGAGGTGTACTCAAATACAGGACACAGGAGACTGAGTACTGCTGTCCTGAGGACCTGACTCACATGATCTTTTATGTCTTTATTACTTACATCAATGTAACACTCACTCTTCTCCAGGTTTTCCCTCTTCTGATGTGGAGTTGTTGTTTATCTGTGGCCTCATGGGATCTTCCCTGCCTCCTCTGCTCCCCAGTGTCCTCTCCCAATGAAGATTTGGGAACAGTGTCAAACAGTGTGTAGTGCCCTGCCCAGCTTCTCTGCTTAACTCCCACATAGTTTGTGATGTAATAATGGCCCGGCAGAGGGACAGGCACAGCTGTTTCAGCTACCAAGGCCTTAGAGACAGTGTGGGGTCTTCAGGACTGTATGTGTCCCCCAGTGTAATCTTTCCTTGGACCTAGTGACCTCTTCCTCCACTGGTTGCAGTCAGAGGTCTTAAGATCCTGGCTGCAGCTCTGCTTCTGACCCTGTTGTTTCTGATTTTAGGACTGTCTGGTTTGGGGCTGCTGTCCCCGGCCTCAGAGGTGGGGTCACAGTGTGACTGTGTAGACTGGGTAACAGCCTCAGATTCCCATTTATTTCCTGCTGGAACCATTGGACTCTTTGCCACACTGTTTTTATAGGGACCCCTGGCCTGGTCTCTAACCCTTTTTTCCTGGTGCTCAGCCTGGGATCCCTGGTCTCTGCCTTCACCCCTCCCTTTCTCCAGTCCTTACCTGGCAGGTGCACACCACTTGATGACTGGCTCTGCTGGAATCCCTCCCAGACATGCTGTACCAGGTTTCTAACCCTGACATGAGGAGTTCCACAAACTCCTGTGAGGTGCCCATTGATGGGTGGGCAGAAAGTCAATCACAGGACCTTGATCTGTCCTTGTACCTAGGGTTCCTCAGCCACAGTCACCACTGACCATGCTGAGCCTGCCCCTACATGGCTGACACACCAAGTGTACCCAGTGTTATTGAATGGGACATGTCATTTTCTCATTCTGTCTCCCCCACAAACTTCCCCAGGGACTGCAGTTTTAGAGGAGACTGAGCTGAAGGATCCCTGGGGAGGGAAAGAGACCCTCTGTTACTGCAGTGCAGCAGCACAGCTGCGGGTACCACATGCAAGGTAGTGCAGGTACTCTCTCCTCTTCACTCCCTGTTATTCATCACTCAGAGTATAGGATTTACAAAGAACCACAGGGAGCCTGGCAATGATTAGGGGACAGTGTTCCCAAACCCCAAGTCCTTAAGCATCACACTCATGGTGTGTTCATGTCCCAGGGTCAGCCTTTACCTGGAAACTGCCCTGATTCCCTCCCCCCACCTCATCCTCTCTCTTGTCAAGTGTGGGGGGGAACTTATGGTTGGAACAGAGTGCTATTCTTCTGTGCTTCACTCTAACCATCTTTGTGTTTTATATTGATGCTGGGTCTCCCTAGGATGCTCATAGTGGCATCAAACATGATCCTTCTGCCTCAGTCTCCTGAGTGGTTGGCATCATATGTGGGGCACCCATTCAGGCTCAGTACTTTTCTTGTTAAACAGGAGACCTTTCTTTACAAGGCCTGGTGTTGGGGAAGTCATAAAAGTCAGACCCACCCTGAATCCACCCAGCAAGCACAGTGGGTTTAAGATCACACACACTCATGTTCACTTTTGTGATAAGACTGAATCCCAGTCTGTCCCACATCAAGAAGGGCCAAGCCCAGAGCCCTGAGAGTTGCCCAAGTCATTATTTGAGTACTTTCAAATAATATACAGTCTTTTATGTAAAACAGATATTTTGTGATCAGTTACCTTAAAATGTAATTACATTCAAACAACCTGACATGTCATACATTAGCAATTACAAAACCATGGTTTTGACAAATGGCAATTTATAAGTTATGCAAATGTTAAATGGTAAATATGTGAACTGTTGTTCTGTTTAAGTGTTCTTTTAAGAATGCTGAAAAATTCAGGTAATGACTTTGTTTAATTAACATAACTAGTTCACAGTACAGCATCTTAAATCATAAAGTTCAAATTAAAGGAGAAATCTGTGACTGCAGTTTTCCAGAGGGATCTATATGTCTGTCCAGCATATAAACTCTAACTGAATTCTTAGGGCTTCAGCAGTTCTGCATTGTAGCTATTATAACGGTTTCCCATGAGTGTCCCAAAACATTCTCAAAGGTCCAGAGCTTCAGAGTGCCAGTCATCTGCTTCAGTAACTACAGTATATACTTAAATTGGTTTACGATTGAAAGAAATCCTACCAGCAAACTTTATATTAGGCAGGTATACAGATATGTTATTTCTATTCTTACCATCCTTACACTAATGCACTACATTGGAAGCCTTGGGAAACTGATGTTTTATTTCCATTTTTGCCCCCATCCATCCTGCTGCCCTGCACTACCTTTTTCATTTTGTTTTAATGATGCATAAATATGCATTGCCTCATGCCTCTTTGCTTTGGATGCAGTGTGTTTAGCTATAACAAATTGTTGCTTTTGTTATCTGTATACAGCTACTTGCTTTAAATTATTAGACCCTGAAAAAGCTTTTCTTGTATGTCTAAAATAAGATTATTTTATATAAAATAAAATAATAAAAACAATCAAAGTTATGTCCATGTGGACTAGTTGAAAGGTAGGTATTTTTTCTGTCATTCTTATTTTTCTTCCTTATCTTATTTACATGAAATACTTGAAGATATTATACTTTTAGTACATCTGAATCTGATAATATCTGAAACTCATTATTCTACTAGTCAGCAATGTAGCCCCAATCTAACATTTTTGATCTCATTCTTGGGAAATATTTATCTAAATATACAATCATTTATTTTTCACTCAGAAATGAACTCATACATAGGAAGCACTTATTCTGTCCTGCCTAGGAAGCCAAAGCTTTACAGAATATATAAACAAAATGAGTGTGACACCTACAGAAGAGTAAAATTAGTGCTATATAATTAATCTTCAAGGAGCCATGAGAGAAAACCAGAGAGGTTGTTATCTCCTTGAGAATTGTCATGGAAGAAAGGGAGGCAGAAAATCTCAGTCTGATATAAAGAATGCAATATCTATACTTGTGCACAGGGAGATTGCTGGAAGGACTCCCTTTCCCATGCTTAATAACACACCCTACTCTATGAGATTAGAAAAGAGTTGTTCATTTAAAAATATTTATTTCATTCAAATGAGAAATCCACTGACTAGATTAAGTCTCATATCCCAGTCATTTCACCACTAAACTTTCTTGCATTGTCTCACACATGAGTTTTTGGGAGACACTTCATATCTGAATCATAAAAGATTTAATTAATTTACCTATCAACACCATATAGTGGAGCAGAGGAATGAATAAGCAAGGGCGTTGACAGTAACTTCTATACTGAATTCTGGAATCAGACATTACCCTTCTGTGAGATGCCATGGGAAACAGACATATATGCCTTTAAGAAGTGTCATATAGGGTCAAATATTTGGCAATAGCCAAAGCTCAACCCTGTACCAGGCACAAAGACATTTATATTCTTTGTTTTCTTTTTAAGGGGCCATACAGACACAGAAGGACTTGGAGTTTTATGTAAAAAAAATTCAGGATGTACGCCTGCCCTGCCACCAAACACACTCATTCTCCCATCCTGCAGTTATTTTATTGTAAAGGAAAGGATGAAAAGGAATAACAGGGAAGGACATTTTAATTTATTTTCAAATACCTCCACTCTTTTACTGTCACTGAAATACCTCCTTGCTAACCTACCATGATATTAAGTTGGAGACTCTGTTCACCAGGGATTTATTTGGTAGCCTCCGGTCAATTACTGTTCCACAATAGACATGTACTAACACCCACTGCAAGTGCCACTAAACCAGACTCTGTGAACAGTAGCAGATTCCTGAATAGAATCAATGTAGGTGCAGAGACAGTTGTGGTAACTTTACTGCAGGTGTGAACATAATTGTCTTCCTCAGTGGTTAATTGTCAGTCAGGACAATAGTCACACCCAGGAGACATTGGGACTGTCTATGGGCATTTTTGATTTCCAAAAATTGCAGGGGACAATGCTAGGCATTGTTCAGGGATGCTACTAAATATTTCATTATGAACAGAGAAAATCCAAAACACAAAGAATAATCTGGTATTTTCATGTTAATCATGATGATGTTCAGGAACCCTGGCCTAGATCATAAATGCTACACAGAAAGACACTGGACATTTTCAAGTTCATAATTTTGTCCCCAGTGTTTCAGGCACAGTGAGTGTCTCATAGTAGGTGAGGAAGGAAGAAGAGAAAAAATGTAAGGGAAAGAGGGAGACACACAGCCTATTCTCTGGAGAAACTTAAAGCCTGGGGACAGGGTAACTACTAATTTGTACCTGATCCTCATACTAGAGTCTATCTCTCAAAGCATTTCACCATTCTTCCAAAAGTTTTCCTGTCCAAGACCAGTAGTTGATGTCAAGCCAGATGTTCCTCCTTGAATATCAGGCAAGATTCCTTCTAAGCAGTAACCCCCAAATTAGAAATAGTCTTTCCTACTCCTCTATCCCATACATGCACAGTGAGTCATAGAGCACTTGACCAGCATGTGCAAGTAAACACAAACACACATTAACGTGCAGGGCCACTTGAATCCACTGCCCCATGCTGGAGCTGATGACATGAGAAGATCTTATGACAGCTTCAAGGAAAACCTGTTGATTTTTTATTTTGTTTATCCAGAGTTGCCCATGCAGTGCTTCATTTTTCCCTTCCAAGTTGTCATCAGAAAATATAAGCTCCAGTGAGAAAAAAAGTATCTTGCAATTGCTGCCCAACACCCTCTTCTCTAGTAACTCTGTCCTTGTCCCAAGTATCCTAAGCTTGCTCCAGGTCGGCATTTCTGAGAGACAGATTGAGGTTCAAAGGACAGTCTGTTGCAGATAATTTGCATTCTATGCACTGCTTACCAAGGTTTATTTCAGCCTGGAAGCTTTATTTCAATTTGAAACCCATCAAAACAAAGAGTCCTGCTTCTATGCAATCACCCAAGAGTCTGTTTATTGTCTGTGAAGAAAGTTATCTGGAGGACCATAAACAAAGGTCCTGGTCTGGAGGGACCAGAAAGCAGGCTTGCTAGGGGCACCAGCAGAGTTGCAATTTCTTCCTTGCTGGTGATTGAAAGTGCTTTTTTTATCTATGCTATTTGCTGTTGGCACTCTCTTTCTTTGATATAGGGTATTTCCTGACCCTGAAGGACATTATTTCCTTGGATATTTATTGCATGAGTGTGTGTGTGTGTGTGTGTGTGTGTGTGTGTGTGTGTGTGTGTATGTGTGTTCACACACACACATACATGCACACATTAGGGGAACTTGGATTGAACCCAGAAGCATTCTACAACTGATCCAAAACTTAACTAGATTCCTAGCATCTTCTTAAATTTTTTGATGCAGGGTCTCACTAAGCAGTTCAGTCTGGCCTGAAATTTGTGACATTTCTGCCTCAGTCCCTTGAGTCATGTGGATTACAGGCATATACAACTATACACAGGGTATGACTCCCTGGAGATAGCAAATTCATAGAGAGTCATTTGTCTCCCCAACCTGTTCACCTCACCCAAGCTAATTGATCTTGTTCCTACAACACCAATTTCATCAGATTCATATACCAGAGATGCAGAGATGGTCCTAGTCCTTGGGAGAAGACTGAAATCTTTGAAACATACTAATCCTAAAACTTCTTATGCTGCATCATTTTTCCTGCACAAAAAATGAAGTCTCTTTCCCATGTTCTCCCTCACCTTCCACACCCTCTGCCTCTTCACCAACCTTGGTGCTTTGCACATAGCCTGAAATATTTGTTTGAGGAAACTGTAGCAGACTGTGAGAGCAAAATCTGTTTCTGCAAGTCTTATCATATCTGATTAAAACAAATTCAAGATACCCTTAAAACAATGTCAAACATGCAAAGCTTCTCAAAAGAACAAAGGCAATTATATCCATAGCCTGAACCCCCAAGCCTCTGTCATGGTGGGCACCTGTCCTCTGCTTTCTGTTGGGTCCTCCCCATTTTAGATATGAGGAACAGGAAGGGCTGCCAGAGGTGGGAGTGGAAGAAGGCTACTGCACCTTACAATTGAGAATTGTGAATGCCCTATTCCTGCTCCAAACACTCTCTACATTTATAAATGCAAGCTTAGGTCACAGAAGAGGCACAGTAGCTGACAAAGTGCACAATCAACTGGAGAAGAACAAGACTTGGGCCCATGATTCAAATGCTAGTTCTCTTCCCACATCCTCATTTACCCTTCAATGAACACTTTAAAGCATCACAAAAGGCTGGTCATTTACTTTTCTGAGTGTCATTAAAATCAAATTAGAATTCCCATGAGAAGAAAATAATGTGTTTTGGCTTTATGAACTCTCCTTCTCCTTACTGGTATTATTAGGGCCTGTGACTAGAGATCTACCACCCCCAGAATTCAGGACTATGGGAAAATGTCAGTCTGCCATGCATGGGAACAAGGACTTGTAAAATTCTAAAGGATTTTTCTGATATAGTAAAATGATCATCACCCCCTCTTTTTAATGACCCTGGCTTCTTATCACTTCCTGAATACTGCAGAAAAATTGTCCTCAGAACACTGAAACCTAAGGGGTTTTGATGGGATTCAGAAGCTTGCAGCCTGACTGTGGAGTACCTCTCAGTGCCAGCAGGAAAGTGCACTTTTGCCCATATGGAGGAGCAACTGCAGGAATCTACACACCAGGAACCAGGATCTTCCATGAAAGAAAAAATGTAATCCTCCCAGTCATGGTCAGAAAGCAGTGATGTGCTTTTGGAGTTTCTTAAACAACAGATAAGCTAATACAGAAGAAAAGTAAGGGTGAAAACGTTTACAGGGTTTTGACTATTAGACTTGGATACAGTAGAGAACCTTAAAGTGAACAGTAAAATAGGATTCTCTGGATTCCTTGGCACTTGGGAACTGAGTGTGCAGCCCCTTTGGTCTCCGCGTTTGTCTACCTGGACTGAAATTGTTCAGACTTCCTGCTGTGTCAGTCAGTGAGGCCATAAAAAAGGCTTTTTTTAGGTGGTGATAAAGATCCTGTTCTTGGAAGAAACAACAAAACAGGTAGTCAGTCCCAAGTGTCACCTGGAGCAATTGTGAAAATTAGGATTTTTTTTGTCTGATATTGCACATCTGGGGTTTGATCTGAGAATCTGCATTGCTCTTATGTTCTCTGGTAAAACTCATGTTGGTCTGGAATCCATTCTTAGATACCCATTCTCAAACATAGTGTGAATTAGCTGTTCTTTTTTCTTCAATGATAGGTGACAGAGATGTGAGTTTTGAGAACGTGAGGTTAAGAGAATAATTCTATAATGTAGACTCAATGTGTTGATCCCATGCATTCTTTTCAAATTGGCAAATTACCTGCATCCCTGCCTGGTCTAAGTGGACAGGATATGTCAGATCTTCTGCAAACTACCTGTTTTGGAAGGAGTAATGCAGGCATAAAATAATGTATATAATGTGAACCCAAATTACCTGGAAGAGGGAGAATTTTATGATCCTTTCAACAAGCCAGGTCCCAAACTCAGGGAGATAAGGATAATTATTTCTAATTGTAAAATATGTAAAAATTTATGGTTAAAAATTCAATTAAAATCAGTCAGCATGAGCCAAATGACTTAGATTTGTTATGGAATTGGGGACTTGACAGTCTGAAATCATCTAGTTGTCAGTAAAAAGTCAAGATGTGGCCCTTGGTGGGACTCACTGGAAAATTCTCTGAGACAGTCTAATAAAAGTAGATTGCAGAAGAAGCACACAGTCTCTCATCTCTTAGAGGACCCAATATGTCCCTTGAGAGTGTATTTCTCCTTTGTTTAATCCCTTCAGTAAACTCAAGCCTGTTAATCTGAGTAACATGTCTGAAATCTTTCTAACTTGATCACAAGAATCAGAGTTTGAAGGGGGATCTTAGTACTGCCTCAGTTTTCCAGAAGTCATAAACCCTAATATACTAATTTGAAAAATTCTGTTCTATATTAATCTTGCTCCAGATGCAGTTGTGTAAAAGTGTAAAGAAGACATTAAAAGAGCACCATTTTACAGATGAAGACACAAAGGCCCAATGAGGCTGGGTGATCTGCCAAAATCATGAATCAAGTGATAAACAGCCAAGACCAGTAACCACAGATAGGTAAGATAATGATTCAAAAGTGAAGTGTATTTAATAACACATGTTACCAAATAAGGTATTTTCACAGCATTATAAAATCAGCTCTAAGTATATTTTTTCTAGAGAGTATGAAAGCAAAACATTTTCATTCTTGAGAGATCAATTGCTTCAATCTTGCACCCAAATCTAACCTAATACTAATACTAATACTAATTGGCATTTGCTAATTAAATAAGCAGGGGGATTTCAGTGAGGCACTCTATCAACAAGTGGAAAAAATAAAGAGCTGAGATGTGTCAAATATGATCAACATATATAGCATCATACTGCATGAAATTCTGAATTTACCATGTAAATGTGCTTTTAAGGAACTTTAGCATTAAAGATAAAGCAACCTTACTTTTTACTTAATTTTGATTGGGCTGCTCTAATTACTATCTTTTTTTTCTTTTTTCTTTTTTTTTTTTTTTTTTTTTTTGGTGTTGGGGATCGAACCCAGGGCCTTGTGCTTACAAGGCAAGCACTCTACCGACTGAGCTCTCTCCCCAGCCCCTCTAATTACTATCTTTAATGTCTATTTACATCATTTTAAATGATGCTGCATGTATTTAGTCTGTTTCTAATGGGCAGTCAGAGCCCACAGGTCTAGACCCTCATTTGTATTCTGCCAGTGAAACCATTTACCACAAAGAGAACCAAGACATGGTCACTGAAGACAACATTCCAGATTTTAATAAAACTGGAGAATTTTTTGGCAGTTAGGGTGTCTGCAAAAATACCTGTTTTTAGGCAGGTGAAAATATATAATCATCTTTCTGAAAACACTGCAATTTTATTTTGTTCTAGCAAATACAATTAAATTAATATAGATGACTTCAGAAAAGGGTGTAAACTGGATACTAAGGTCATCAAATATAACTTAAAAATATGACCACACACATTTATTTTTTTCTCTCACCTGAAACAGCTAAATGACAATAAATGGATTTCTAAAAAGCTATATGAGGAAATGGTACATTAAAATGTTCACAAATACTTTGGAAAATGAAAACCTATTAAGAAGAGCTGTGGAACCAAAACACAGGTATACAGCTGGGACTGACTAGAGGAATAGAAACCCTCTCAATACTCCAAAAGCCCAGGACTCATGTTCCTCACAGGGCACCACAATGTTGGGGAACTGAAGGGATACACACACCAAATAATGGGAGCACCATGAGCCCTTGGATCCCTGTCTTTTTAATTTAAACAGACAATTTTCCTGTAATGTTGTATCTTCCAAGAATAATAAAAGAGGACTTGTCTAAGGATAAAATGAGTTGTCCAGTGATGTCTTCAAATCTGGCTGTCTGGAAAGTCTCCCCTGGAGCAAGATGATTTGCCAACCAGTACTGCTGGCATGAGGCCCAAAGGCTGTCCACCTGCTCACAACAGAGTTGTCTGTCAGCTTTGGGGCATTTCACCAGCACCCTGATCAGACAAAGTCACAGGAGACCAGATGTTTCAGGAAAACAGCTAATAAGAACAAGAGATTCTTTATTGAAAAAAAGAAGAGGAAGAAGGAGAAGCAAATGGAAAAAAAGAGACAATACATTGGGCAGGACAAAAATTTTTAAAAATATTTAATATATATTCTCCCTGGGATATATTTTAAAAAGCTATAATAAATGCCCTCAATGAGGATATTATATCCTTGAAATGAGAACAGGATACAAACAACAAGCAGAGAACAAGAAAGAGTTCTTGAATATAAATGTGATACTATTGTAACAAATTTTAAAGATAAAACACAAGAAAAATCAAAAAAACAGTGTTCTGTAAAATAATGCCAGTCACCTGAATTTTGAATTCTTCATATATCCTATAAAAATTGCACCAATAAACAAGGATAATGAAACCACCCCTAATCTAAGCCTACTACAAAATTAGGAATCAGAAACTACTCTAAACCTACATTTGTAGGTAAGTAGAGAAATGAACATCCCAAACCAGCTGAGTCAGCTCTGAAGTGCTCACTTGTCTGGGTAGGCAGACAGAGATTGCATAGGAGAAAGGACAGTGGGGTTCTAGTAGTGCCAGAGGAAATTTATTCTCCAAAATGAGAATCACACTCCAAATGGGAAAAAAATGAGGATGGGTCTGAATCCTGGTAGATCACAGCAGTGCCTACTAAGGAATCAAAAGGGAAAGGCCAGAAAGTAGATGCAGTTAAAAATTTGAGGAAGAACTGCTTTTAGGTGAGAAAGAGGTAATTTAGAAAGGGAGACATCCTTTGACAATTTTATGGGAAAGAGAAAGAAAGAAGCAAGTAGTAAAAATTGAGAATTACAAAACCAAAAGCCTTTCCCAGCCCATTCCCTATCAGTAAAGAAAGCACCACCTACTGAAACCATGGTGCTTCTCTGTATTGGTCAGAGAAGAAACTCTTTTTTGGAGGGTTGGGGTTCTGGGATTGAATTCAGGGGCACTCAGCCTCTGAGTCACATCCCCAGCCCTATTTTGTATTTTACTTAGAGACAGGGTGTCACTGAGTTGTTTAGTGCCTTGCTTTTGCTGAGGCTGTCTTTGAACTCAGGATCCTCCTGCCTCTGTCTTCTGAGCCACTGGGATTACAGACATGCACCACCATACTCAGCTAGAAGAAACTCTTGAATTAAGAAGCTCAGTAAGAACCCTCTCACTCCAGCCCATATTGACTCCCTATTGCTGCTGATACAGGAAAACAGTCATTTTAAAAATTATGTGATATTAGGGAGAATGATACAAAGCAGTTATGTGAAAAGAAAAGACAAAAACAAAAACCCCAAATCCCTTCAAATTGGAATTTCAAAAATTTTAGAATAGAAAATGATAAAAAGATAATATTGGGGCTACAGCTATAGCTTAGTAGCCGAGCATTTGTCTAGCATGTGTGAGGCATTGGGTTTGATCCTTAGCACTGCATTAAAAAAGTAAATAAAAAAAATAAAGGCATGTTGTCCATCTACAACTACAAAAAATACTTTAAAAATACACATTTTAACCAAATTTGGAGAAAAAAGCAAAAGGAAGACAATGATCTACACCTCATGTGTCTTATGAAGTTTAAATATAAAAAGATATAAAGCACATGACATAGTTGGAGGCGCTGTTGATGAATCCACAATGAATGCCCATAAATATTAGCTACAATTTAAAAAAATCTACTATCAAGAAGAGAAATCACTGTGCAGAGCATCATCATAAAGACAGCATGATTCCCCAATAAACACCAGATAAGATGTCTGCATCAAGAGAGAAAAGCTACAAACTTAACCCTTGATGACAGGAACATAAACATAAAATATTATGACTTGGATTCAAAGTTCAGCTACATGGGAACAGCCAGATATATTTTCAATTTCTTGGATCAAGAAGCCTAAAGAATGTGCTCAAGAAGACAAAAGGGCTGGGTAGGAAAAAGAGGTCCCAGGGAGTAGGATGCAGGACTTCCTATGGTAATGCATATCACTCATGTCCTAGCTTGATTTAACTGTGCCACTTGCTCACCTTAATCCCCAACTCACATCCTTCTTCCTGCTCTCTGCTCCCTCCTCCAGCTGCAGGCAAGACATCAGAGACCCACTGACCATTTTTTGTCTCTCCCAGGGTGGACTCCAGGTCTATCTCATCCATGGTGCTCCCCTTAGAAGACAACAGCTTATCCAAGCCAAATTTGAGTATTTCACTCAACTTGAATGGAGAAAACAAAAAATCCAGTTATTTCTCATGAAAACAAACATTAGGATGTGGTGATCTGCTGAGTGTCTAAGTGACACCAAGCACTTCCCTTGTGAAATTTCTTCTCTCCCATGGCAGATGACTTCAAACAGGCTATTGTGGGGTTAGATGAGGAATAAGCAGAAAGGTGATAAATGATGACCATAGCTATTGATTTTGATAATTATCTATAACTGCATCAAAAAAATTATTAGCCACCAATTTCTTTTATTTTGGGGGGGGAAGGAAAGAATAAAATGATTTCCTGCATCTTCCTATAGCACCTCTCACCAGTATTTTTTACAGGTACTTCCAGCAGTCCTGATAGAAGTCAGAGACCCTGTTAGCTACCTTTCTACCTCTCCCACTGTCAGACTTCTTAGAAAGAGAAGATGCCACTCAGTACCTCACTCACAATAAGCTGACTCCTTTCCTTTGCCAAGTTGCTTTCCTACCTCACTACTTTGTGGAATCCACCTTGGAAAAACAATAACAATCCTGATCACCAAACCCCAAAGGTCCTTTCTTAATTTCAATCTCCCTGAATAGTCCTGTGCATTCCCTATCCTGCCCTTTCCTCTCACTCTGCCCTAGGGGATACTCTATTTCCTAAAGCTACAGGAATGACCCAGAAAGCTTAGATAGTATTACCTAGCTTTCACTCGCTACTTCCAACTTTCTACCTCCCTAAGCACTATCACTTAAAAATTCTGAAACAATTGGGATCCACATGATTGGGCCCATTTAGTTTTGGTTAGTTATCTCTAGACTGTCTATTTTGTAACTTGAAAACTTAAAGGTATTCTGTAGCTTAAAAACACTTGAGATAAAAACTAAGCAAGAGCATACCTGGATATATTTATATTTAGCCTTAGTAGATGTGTGTGTGTGTGTGTGTGTGTGTGTGTGTGTGTGTGTGTGTGTACATATAGAGACCAGAGACATATACATAAATATGTATATAGATTACTTACATTAATATATATACATATATATATATAAACATAAAATATAAATATACACATATATAAAACAAGGCAAATGGCTTTGGCATATAGTAACCAAAACAGAAGAAAGTCAATTATTTAAGATGAAGCTCAGTTCATACTGGGATCCTCCCTTCCACTCCCTAGGACTTTAATCTCCTGGCTTTCCTTGCTATTGAGCCCTCACAATGTGTTTTTAAGGAACTACCTTTTTTCAAAAATAAAAACAGTGTATTATAGTAATTAAGAGGGTGTAGTTGTAAGTTACAGAGTGCTTGGATTAGAGTGACTCTGAATGTGTAGGACCCCCCAAAAAGGGAGACCCTTACTCGAGTCTCAGGATAGCGCTCTCCAGGGAACACCGAGAGACCAGCTTGATGCAAAAGCATGAGGCACTTTAATAACAGAGCCCCGGGCCAACACGTATCTCATGCAGGAGATAGAGGAGTCGACCCCGAGGCTCAGAAATCAGGGGTTTATATAGGAAAAGTTAGGGAGTTTGGCGCGGGCACACATAAATGGTTGATTCAAACATAAGCGGGCTAATTTCAGCGCATGATTACATCAGCAAGTAGTACGTGCAAATTAACATTTCAGCAATGTGGTAGGGCAGTTTATTTTGGTTAGCAGGCGGTCAAGTTAACCTTAAAGAAAAGGGAAGAAGGGGGAAAGTGGGTGACACCAGATGGTCCACGGCCTTGTGGAGATAGTTTATCCTCCATGGTCAGTTAGTTTTGGATGATTTTGCAGTCTTATTTTAGGCTTGTTTAGGTATGTTCAGGCCTCAGGCCTGTCCCTCTTTGTTTCTTTTCCTAAGTTCATTTGCTAGACTAGATTCTGTGCTTTAATTATGGGCACTTAAATTTTAACTCCTTCAAATGATATTTGGAAAATTTCTTAAAAATTTTAAAAACATTGTCTATGTCATTCTTCTATTACTCTTCTTCATAAAACAACTGGTAAAAGTACACCTCAGACAATGCTTAGCACACAGTAAGCATTCAATAAATGTTCACTACATCTATATCTGTTCCTCTCTTTCTGTTATATTCTCCTTGCAGGATAAAGAACCTGCTTTCCTTTTTCAGAACTTCACCACTCTACACTGCTTATATTTATCAAACCAGAACCACGCCTTTAACTATTAGATTCTTTAATAATTTAAAAAATGCCCTGCTTTCTTTTGAGACAAGGTAGTGAGTTATTACCCTTGTCCTTGGAAACCATAAATAACTCATTGTCTGCATGGGGAGGAAAAAAATCATACAGAACCAGAATAAGATTATTTTGCCCCTGGCCTGGGCATGAAGTCCCACCAAGGTCCTCTCCAACAGCCAGTAGTCTATATTGACCCACAGCTTGGAGTTGTGCCTGTGCACTTCACAATGATGTGCTGGTAGACCATATCACAGGGAAACCCCTAATTCAATGCCTGGAGTTCCCTCCACTGGGGAAGAGTTTGAGCATCTGAGACCTCATCTCCTCTAACTCCCAATATGTTCACCTTCAGTACAGCCCACAATGAACTCATTTCTCAAGGTTCTGTGAAGAAATGTATTTAGACATCTACAGTATATACCTACCCCTCTCTCAAGCTTTCACCTTACATTTGTAATTGCCTCTTCAATAGTGTGAAAACAAAATGCACAGCTGCCCTGCCACCATGACAGATGAGTATGCAGAACACTAAAAATATAGAAGAAGCCAGACTCCATAGTTACTCCCCAAGGTAAAAAAAATAAATAAATAAAATAAATAAATAAAAAAAAAGCAAACAAACAAAACCTAGGGTTCTTCTTTCAGGTTCTAGTACCCAAAAAACTATGAACTTTTTCTGCAAGTCAATGATTCCCTAAAAATACCACATATCCCTGTCTGCAATGCTGATGTGCAAAGATATAGGTGTGTGTGAGAGAAAACTGATATTTTTTAACCCACACATGGGTTAATTGTAAACTTGATAATTCTGCCTATAATACTGTATAATTTTCCCCCTTTTGCATACCTCTTGAATTTTTTGATAGCTGGTCTTTTAAAGTTTGGTTTTTCCTGTGAACTTTTCTAAATAAAATTCCTTCCTTTTCAGAGTCTCCCTCTAATGATAACTTACATTAATTTTTACTACAAACCCTGTTGACTAAAGCCTACATTATTTTCACCTTCCTAACACTTTACCACCTATCTTCCTAATTTCTATTCTCATCATTCGGGCTTAAAGCCTTAAAGTCATCTTTGAATTTGCTGTCTCTCTCACTTCCTGTCTCAAAAAAAAAACCAAAACAAAACAGTCAACTCCTGTCATTTCTTCTCTGCAATGTTTACTACAGCAGACCTTCCCATAGCTACTGCCCTTGTCAGATATTTCTTATTCACTTCATGCCTGAATCATTCCAGGATCCTAGGGGTTGATCTCTCTGTATCTAATTCTTCAAAAGGACCTAGGGTACATTATAATATGGGTTCTAATTTTAGCTCAAAAGATGCTGCTATGGAATAACTCTAAGCCTTTTTCCAAAAGAGAGCTCTCTCCAGAATCTTCCAAGTCAGCATTTGACTCCTATCTAATTTTTGTTTCCTCAAGCAAATTAACTCTAGTCTTTCATCCATATATCCTATGGTATAATTTTGAGTTCCCAGTCTTTTTCATCCTCCTCTGGGTATAGAGTGAGTACTGTAAGTACTGCATAAAGGGTCTGGGATTAAAGAGGAGGTATGGAATTAATCATTACTGATTAAGTCAAGTTCTTCTTTAAAAACCAACAACCAAAAAAAACCCAAACAAACAAATTTTCTGAGAGAACTAGTGGCATACTCATTTTTAGAAACCCCAAAGAGATTATATCCATGATGTTGTTATCTGCTCAAAGTCATACATTCAGTAAGTGATAAGGTACAATCTGAATCCAAATTTGACTGTTTAAAGCCCATTCTCTTTATTCTATTTCCTCTGCCTTTAAGTACCACACTCATTTAGCTTCTATGGCACCTTTCATGTAGTAGGTACTGCGTGGGTGTGAATTAGGCTAACAAACTAATGTGTAACTGGAGACAAAGGGTGGTTAATGCTGGTAATTTTTACTTGCATTCACATCCACAGAGAGTAGTGATTATAAATCATGGGACTTTAAAGAAAAGAACAACATATTTTATCTGGAGGTCAGCATCAGCCAAAGGTTTCTGGGCTCCAAGAGTAAAATGGCCTCCTATGATCATGTTGGTGAGCTGCAGTTTGGAAGCTGCTTTCCTATAAACTAATTCTTCCACAGTGTCTTGGCCAATAAGTCAAATAACTTTCACAACCCTGTATGTAAGTCAAGTGAGACCAGTGTGCTATGAGTCTGCAAAGCTGGGGGGAATAGCGTGCCAGAAAATTACAGCAAAAAGGAAGAAGAACCAAAGACCGTAGTAAGAAAACAATTCAAAGGACATTGCTCATTTGGATCTGAGCATTTGTTAGATCTGGCCTCAACTTCTCTCTGAACCTTTTCCAAAAAAGTCAGGGAAAGAATGATGAAGTGACCACAACTGGGGCTTCATTTATAGCCAAGGACAACCCCTGGCAGGCATGTTATCCTGAGGTCAAAGGGTAGTTCCACAACCTCTTAACCCCATTTTTTTTTCTTTTTATGGCACTGGGAAGCAAATCCAGGGGAGCATTACCAATGAGTTATATCCCTACCATTTCATAAAAAAAAAATGTTTTATTTTTATTTATTTACTTGAATTTTTTGTAGATATTGATGGACCTTTATTTTATTCATTTATTTATATGCAGTGCTAAGAATTCAACCCACTGCCTCACACATGTGAGGCAAGTGCTCTCCCAGTGAGCCACAATCCCAGCACCAAAATATTTTATTTTGAGACAGGGTTTTAATAAGTTGCCAAGGCTGGCCTTGAACTTGCGATCCTCCTGCCTCAGCCTCCCAAGTTACTATAATTACAGGTATGTGCCACCATACCAGCTTTAACTCCATTTTTAAATTGAGTTAGGTTCTAACTAAAGCCTAAAAGTTTCTTCTAATCATTTTGCAATTTAACTGTTCTTTTTAACAAAGTGAGACTGAATTGATCATGTGACCCAATGAACATGACTCTGCAAGTCAGTGCCAAAATGGGGTGAAAACTCAGTTGTGGGCTGGGGAGATAGCTCAGTTGGTAAAGTGATCACTTTGTAAGCACAGGGCCTTGGGTTTGATCCCCAGCACTGAAAAAAAAAATTAAAAAGCAAAAAAAAATAAAAAAATGGTGGTTCTCAACTCTCAGTATGACACTGTTGTCAGGACTACATTCTTCACCTTCCTCCCCAGTCCATAACTACAAGCCAACAGAGCAGGAAAATGAAGATATTTAACTCACTCACTTGTTCTGGACAATTCGGTGAGCTCTGGCAGCTGCTTGTAAGTCATTTCAAGGATTAAAATCACTGTCAACAAAAATAACAGTATCTGCTGCTGTTAAGTTCATGCCAATTCCACCTGAAAACCATGCAAAAAAGAAGCATGATCAGCAACATACAAATAAGAAACTGGAAAACAGACACAAGGCTAGACTCGGTCATACTGAACACCTGAAATCAATTCAACTGAGTGGTCTCCTCTTTCAGGCTGACATCTCTGCCCCCAACTCCAGAGCCCTGGAGTGGTCAAAAGTGCCACCTCACCTTATGTTGCCTGACTTGGGAAAATTAATTATCAAATATAACAGAATGAGAGGTAATGTGCAGAAAAGGATGCTTAATTTAATGCTGTGAAGCCATGTTTGAAAACCTTGATTGAATTTTGCTTAGAAAAATCTATGAATAAGGACACAGGCTCTTTCAGAAAGCAGCTGCAAAAATGAGAGGTCTGGGGTCTGCCATTGTGGCTCAGTAACAGAGTGCTCACCTAGCATGTGTGAGGCACTGGGATCAATCCTCAGCACTTCACTAAAATAAACAAAATAAAGATATTGTCTGTTATGGTTTAGATGTGGTGTCCCCCAAAAGCTTACATATGAGACAATGCAAGAAGGTTTGGAGGAGAAATGATTGGATTATAGATTTGGCCTAAAAAGTGAGTAAATCCTTAATGGGATTAACTAATTGGTAATTAGAGGCAGGTGTGGTGTGGCTGAAGGAACTTGTTCATTGGGGGCATAGATATGGGGTATATAGTTTATATATGGAAAGTGGAGTCTCTCTCTGCTTCCTGATCATCATGTGTGCTGCATCTCTGCCACGCTCTCTCATCATGATATTCAGCCTCACCTTGAGCCCCAAGGAATGAAGCCAGTCTTCTATGGACTAAGACCTCTGAAACAATAAGCCCTCAAATAAACTTATCTCCTCTATAGTTGTTCATGGTAGGTCTTTTAGTCACATTGGCAAAAAAAGCTGAATAAAACAGTGTCCATCTACAACTAAAATATGTATTTAAAAAAAGGAGAGGTCTGCAATGCACATTAAGAAAAGCACTTAAAAACACACTTGCAAGCTACAAGATAGGAAGACCCTGATACTAGTTAATGAGAAGATGGGATGATACATGCCTCTGACTAGAGAAAACTTGAATGTGTCTTCCTGAATTGGTTTCCACATTAATCAAAGATGTCATAAAATTAATTCAAGACAAGAACACTCAATGCAACAACTTTCTGATCTTTATTCAGTGGTGCAGAAAAAGGGTCAAGGAAGTACCTTGGGTTAGAGGAATTTAGACTACTGTGAAGGCAAATTACAGCATTCTCTTTGATTAATGTGAAAACTAATACAGAGCAGACTATTCTTCCCAGGGTTGTTACAGCTCACTGCTGAAACAAGCCTAAAAGCACTTGTTCCAAGAGTTGAATGAAGTGTTCCTCTTCCTAAGGACTACTGACTCCCAGCTGGATATCAAGAAAAGTCAGGCAGGAACATTCTCATTTAAAGCCTTCATATAAAATTAAAGTTGGAAAAAAGAAATAATAATGACTGATTACTGAGAGATGCTAACTTATATCCAATGACAGTTATACTTCTACTTTACTATTCACCAAGCATTGTTCAAAAAGGTTTACATAAATTAACTTTTAACCGTCACAACTCTGCATCCTTTCCAGTATAATTCTCATTTTGCAGATGCTGAAATGGAAACACAGCTAGATTAAGGGACTTATTTGAAGTTGTACCACTAGAACTTGAGAGTCAGGACTGCAGCCCATATTTAAGAATCTGTGATTATTACTCCTGGGTTTGAGACAGGATTCTGCCATGTTGCCCTCACTGGTCTTGAACTCCTGGGCTCACATCATCCTTCTGCCTCAGCCTCCTGCATAACAGGGACTGTAGGCATGCACTACTGCACTTAGCTCCAGAAACTTTTTATCCATTATATCCTACTACTACCTAGGCAATCATTTTACTTAAAAATGTGTCCCATAAAAATTATCTTCCTCTTGGGTTGAAGTTGGCTAGTGCAGCCCTTCTTCACTAAGGGGAATATTTTAAGCTATATTTAGTTGTTTGGGACATAGTCATAATCTATCACTGCCACCTGCTGGCAATATGTGGTAATAAACTCACCTCTTGAAAGTTGGAAACCCATTAAATGAAAATGCTGCAGAACTATAGCAAAAACGTGATAACAAATATGACAATAGTGTTTGGAAAGGTTAACATCCAGGACTGCTTCAGATTCTAGATAATCTACTAAGGCCTCCACGGAGATTAATGGAAAAGTAGAGGTTTCTTTCTTTCTAATTTTACATGATTCAAATATCTGCTCTCTAAATATGAATAATAAAAACTTTAAAACACAAATGGAATTTCTTTCCCAACCCAACGATGCATTTGACCAGATCCTTCAAGTTTCCCCTAAGACTAACCATGAGACAACTGAATGAATGGCTCTGATGCAGGGTGTGGAATATGACCTTGGAAGAGACTGAGGCCAAAGGAGCCTGATTATATCTTATTATTGATTTTATTAGACAGAAAGACATACGTTGGAGAAATAATCTCCTTATACTCAAGGATTATATCTAACACTTATTTTATATACCCATACAGTACAAAGCACTTAATAAATGCTTTAAAAATAAGTCTGAACTTTCTTTTTATAAATATATCAATCTCTCTTTCATCAAGGACACACATCCTTTTTGTATTCCTATATGTATTCCATATGAATTAACATCTATAAAAATAGGAAAATGAGACTAAGATTATAAATTCAAAATTAATTTAAGGTCTTTTTCATTCAGGATGTAAAGAAAATTCCATCTCCCATAACCGATTTCAAGTTATTTAATAGTATATGAGAGCACCCCATAACTGACAAAGCACCTCAGATGTCATATGATATTTATGATTTAAGTCATATAGAATATTTGATAATAATTACAAATAGCTGGCAGTTTCACTGTGATCACATTTTAAATAACAAAATGTTTGTTAAACTTTACAACACTATTCCAGGCGTACTCATGGAGGAGGGGCAACTAGCAACAAGATTATCTTATTTTCCAAATTCACAGCTGGGAAGGAGAGCTGCCTCCACTGAACATAAATAAAACTTCCTCAAAATTACAAAAAAAAAAATCACAGGTCAAAGCAGATAAGAATTACTTTCCAATAAACTCAGGTCCCAGCCTCACTTCTTTGTGACATTACAGCTTAGATAGGTTGGACAGAAAAGAATTCCAAAGTAGAAGTCCAGTACTATGCCTTGATTCTCTCCTTTTATTATACTCCTTGGTAATAACCTCAGCTTTCAGAGAATTATGAAAAAATGCACCAATGGTTGGGATGTAAAAGTACTACACTACTCCTTTTTTTTCTGCTTTCATCAATATTTATGTGGCTTTTCTGCCCTGGTACTTAGGAGAAAAATAAAAATGGGCTGATGTCCAAAGTTCTTTATAGCCAGGTGCCTCTCTTCTCCTCTCATGGAACCATCCACATGCTCATAGCCATAGCCCTTAATAGACAAGAACAACAACAAACAAACAGAGTTTAACTCTTTTCAAGGACTCTTTAGAAAATAAAAAGTCAAGTCATTCCTAAACCAAATGCCTCATATTGTACTTTCCATATCCAGGCATGACCCTACTTTAAATAAATCCCATTGGAAAAATCTAAATTTAGGGGGATAATACATCACTTTACAAAAAAAAAAAAAAAAAAAAAAAAACTCACCATAACACTCTATCCTGGGTTTTTAAAACACAACCAGCCAAAGTTTTGGCACTTAAAACAGTTAATATTCAGTTTTGATTATTCCTAGGCAACCCTAAATATCCACCCTCTATGGCAGTTTCTATTTGCCGAGATACAATCCTTAAATAGTCAAGCAGTAATACCAGCACTTAGGAGCCTGCCTGATTACCCAGCATCTGCTTTTCAATGAAGCTTTCGTTCTCTCCACTTACCACCATGCATCAGGTCAGGAAGAGAAATTATAAACTCATCATGTTTTGACAGTGGAGATTCCTCAATGTGCCAATGGCATTTCTGCAACTTTCCAGGTTATTGCAGTACTTGGAGGGCATCAAGTGGGTTTGAGAGACCACTCTGAACTAAATTTTAAAATTCTTATTTCTGCAGCTGATAATCTACCAAAGGCTCAAAAATCATACACTGTTTAAGCTTTTTCCCATTATCCCACATCAATTTTATTACATATAAAACAGAGTTCTCAGGTAATTGCCTACATTCCCTATTGTCCATAGAAATAATTGGTCTTACCTTCCCCTGCATGATTTGTGGGATCTCTATACTATCAATATTCATTTTCTTACTAATCCTAATACTAACACTTACTAACAAGTGTTGAGCTGAATGTTGCAAGACACTGAAAGTTTCTGTCACTGATACTCGACTTATCATATTTTTGAAGATACTCAACATTTTCACAACTGCTTCACATAGTGCTGTCCCCTCTCCTCATCTTCTTTTGTTTCTGAATAATGTTTATGCACTTTCTTCCTCTGTAACATTCCCACACCCCTTATTATTCATCATGGACCTATTTGATCATTAAATCTAAAAAAGTCTTTAGTAATGTAGTGACCCAGAGGAGTCACCTCTGTAATCCATATATTCTTGGAGAATGTCCAACATCTGGGTCATTTGGGAGAAAAGTAAAACTTGATGGCCTCTGGCAAGGAAAAGAAAAGGAGAAACTCTAGTAGTATTTAAGGTGAGTTACACTCACACAAAATTTTTCAAAGAGTACAACTTTATAAGTAAGTCAAATGCTAAAGTAGAAATATAAATGTCACATAACTTTCTCAGAAACTCTACATAGTTTACATAAGAATACAAAGTGCCTCCACAGGTAGCTGCATCCTTCAGAGCAGGTATAAAGCCACAGTGGAAATATTCTCAGGGCATATGTCAATTCACCAGGAACTATGGAAACCCTAGAGCAACCAAGGAGCCTATTTCTGGAATGTCACTTCACACATTGAAAATAAATATAAACTTTCACTTTAATAGTGAAATAAACACATGAAGAGTAAATGGCAAGATTCACTTATGTGTGTACCCCTTCCCCAAGATCCTAAAAAGCTGTGGTCAGTTATCTACTTCTATTCCCCACTTGGGGGTGTAAGTTATTATCATCTAGAGAAGTCTGAGAAGGATCACTTTAGAGAAGCAATCCCCCATGATACATGAGGAAACTTGCCTACAGATAGTGAAAAGAGGAAAGAATTTAAAATAATGCATTAAGAACAAAATCAAGCTGAAAGCTCCTTGTTATCAGACATTGTTTTAAAATTTGCCTGAACAAAGAAGTACAGTGTTGACAAAACAATATTCTTTTTTTAAGAAAATGAAATTAATTTAAGCTTACCACAAAGATAAGATCAAGAATGAGGGAGAACTCCTGCCAGATTCTAGCCCAAATTGTTGGGAAAGCATTGAGCTTAAATAAAGGTGAGTACTTCCATTCTTATCTTCATCTCTGACATTTGCTAGCTATGTGACTTTGGACAAGACCTTTCTGGGTCTGGGACATAAAAAAAAAATTGGATGGAGGGTATTTATGGGCTCTTCTCCATCTCTAACACACCTGTAGTTGATATGTCAAAGAAAATTAAGCCAAGTAATACATGCAATTATTTAACTTGAAAAAGATTGGAAATTTTTGCCAAATCTGAAGTTTTAGGTTAGTTCAGGCCACATCTGGGGCAGTCATCTTAATGGGACAATTTTGAAATTCTGGTCTTCTGATACCCAGCTCACATTTCTGGGAAAGACTATTCCAAGTACCCCTTGAGTTTAAATCAAACCCCACAGGTTAACAAGAATAAATGCTTACTGAGCCTTTGTTAGGTGTCAACTTAGTACAAAGTACCAGCAGGCAATTATAAAAGAAATGCTCAATGCTGACTCTGTCCTTGTGGCTCTAAACAATATAGCGGGACTGATGAGGTGAATATACACTATTCAACCAGGCAGTAGATTAAGGTAGGGCTTACCAAGTGCTGGAGAGGGATCCTAAATGCTATAGGAATTCAGGAAAGAAAGAATAATGATGGGGAAGAGTGGGGTGGGATGAGATGGAATGGGATGGGAGTATAATTTCAGAGAAAGTTGACCCTGAATTAGGGTCCTGTAAAAGAGGAAAACTTGAATCAGTCTCATGAAATAAGTAAGTTCCTCATTAATTAGGTTTTAAATAGTCACCAGCTCAGAGAAGTACATATACCTCTACATGGAATGCAGAAAGTCCAGCAGCTTATCCAGCAGGTGAAGTTTCCCACTAGTCTCAATCAGGTGGTCTCCAACTTCAAAAGGCTCTGGCTGTAAACCTGGAAAAGAAAAGATTCATTCCCAATCACATGCCCTGACTCAGGGCAAATTTCTTGAATAGAAAAGTCAATAGATAGGCAACAGCAAGAGAACCCTTGCTCCTTTTAATTCATTATGTCCCTTAGTCACATCTATTTGAGGCACTTTATAACTATTTGCTTATGTCACTATCTCAGTGCAGCTTAACACCAACTGCAGAGCCTGGCACATCCAAAAAGCCTAATACTTGCTTAGGAATCAAACCCATGCTTTAGGAAACTGAGGCAAAGGGAGATGCCAAAGGTCAAGAAGATCCAAAAATAAAATGCTAAGGTTCTCACTCTAGAAAAGGAATTAAGAAACAGGCTTAGGTGTATATAAGTGATTCTCAAGGTATGGGGTGGCAGTCAGAATATTCTGGAAGGGGTCATTGCCTGGAGGTCTTCTCTTAGTTGGGGCAGAAGTGCCCCTGAGGCCACTGCCCCAGATGCCTGGAGGTGTTTTCTTTGGGTGCTGCTGCTGCTCACACTGCTGCTGCACACCAGAGGTCTTTTCTCTGGACACACCTGTGGTTTACATTGCTGTCACTGGCATTGCTGCCCCTGACATCCCTGCTGCCAAAGCCGCTGCTGCTCCCTGGTGGTCACCTGGAGGTCTTCTCTCTGGTTGCCACTGCAGCTACAGCCACAGCTGCCACCACTGCGACTGCTGATCTCTCACCGCTGCCAACAACACAGATGACTGAGCTGCTGCTGTGCACCTGACTGTTGTCACCAACCCCCTGCCACTTACCACATCTACCACTGCCCAGAGGTTTGCTGCCAGGGAGACTCCAGGTTCAGTTGCACATGATTACATCCATTTTGAGACACCAGTCAGAGCCTGAGGTATGAGATACTGGTGGTTTTCCTGCTATTGCCATCTTGGGGAGTCAAGGTGTACCTGTTTGGGGACACCCACCAGGACCTCGAGGTTGAGAGTCAGGTGCCTGTGGGTTTGGCTGTACTTGGGGTATTCCTCCTGGGGGTGCTGGTTGCTGCCATCTAGTTATTGTCTCTCAGGATTGCTCATCTGTGGTGGTCTATTTCCAAATTCCAGTATCATTGAGATCTTGGGACTGAAACATGGTCAAACCTAAGACATCTGAGGCCCAGATTCATGGGATAGTGACTGGGTCTGTCAGGACCTGTCTGGGTCAGGCAGTCTGCGGGAAGTCAGAGGCAGGGCTGAGAAGTTTTGGATGCTAGCAGAGACAGTTTTTCAATTTTCCACTGAGATTTATTTTATTTAATTTTTTCCTCTGACATCTCTCTCCACCATATTTGGTACATGGTGTTTTTCATTCACCAAATTGTTGAGGATGGAGATATATGCATGATGTTTTGCAGTTCTGCTGTATATTCTTATATTTTTAACTTCTCTCTCTCTCTCTCTCTCTCTCTCTCTCTCTCTCTCTCTCTCTCTTTCTTCCTCTTCCTTGTCTGTTTCTCTGGATTCCCTTTCTAACTTTTCTCCCCCTAATAGTCAATCTCTGTTGGTTCTTCTTCCACTTTTCCTGTGGATTTTTGCTTGTGGTTTCTCTCTTTCTCCTTCATGAACATCATGTCCTGCACTATTTCTGATTTCTCAGTGTCCAATATTTGAGATTGCAAATCCTTTTGGCAAATTTTCTGTTTATATTTTGGACCATGATTGAACTCATTATTGCTGTTTATAGCTAGAGGGCAGTGGACACCTGGGTGGAAGCTATTAGATTTGAGGATGTGTATTGTTTGTACTGGGTGCTGTTGATGTTGGTCTCCCTCTTAATGGTGGTATACTAGAAAACTTCAGGGACAATATAGTTCTATAGGATAAAGTCTGTAGTACCACAGATTCATACTACTAGATGGGAAAACACACAAGCAACATGAAAAACCAAGGGGAAAAAGTGCCCAAAACAAATCAAGATGCCCCAATATGAGAATCCAGACATAACAGTAGAAGAAATGTCCACAAAGGTGTTTAGAATATACATAGTTAAACTGATCTATGATTAAAGGATGGTATAAAGAGTGAAATCAAAGAGAAAATACAGGAAGTGAGGGATCACTTCAATAAAGAGTTAGAGATTGTGGGGGAAAAAAACAAGCAGAAATCCTTGAAATTAAGTTATCCATAAAACAAATTGTACTTGTAATGGAAAGCATCACCAATAGACTAAACTATTTAGAATACAAATCCTCAGGAAATAAAAACAATATTATTTACTATTGAAAATAAAGTTGACCATGCAGAGAAGATGGCAAAAATCCATGAACAGACCTTCCAAGAATTATGGGAAAACATGAAAAGACCAAATATAGGAGTTATCTGGATAGATGAAGGAGCAGAGGCATAAACCAAGAAAAAGCACAATCTTTTCAATGACATAATATCAAAAAATTTCCCAAACCTAAAGAATAAAATGGGAAATCAAATACAGCAGGCTTACAGGACTCCAAATTGCAAAATTACAGCAGACCCACACTAAGACACATTAAAATGAGAATGACTAAAATACAGAATAAGTGTAAATTCTTAAAGGCTGTGAGAAAAAACAAAGCAAATTACATATAGGAGAAAACCAATTCAGATCTCAAGTGATTTCTCAACCCAGACCCACAAAGCTAGGAGGTCATAGAACAACATATTTCAAGCTTGGAAAGAAAATGGATGCCAACCAAGAATTTTATAACAAGCAAAATTAAGTTTCATATTTGAAGATAAAATAAAAACCTTCCATGAAAAACAAAAGTTAAAAAATTTCACAATTAGAAAGTCTGCAGTACAGAACATTCTCATCAAAATATTCCATGAGGATGAAGAGGAAAAAAAAATGAATACCAGCAAAGGGAGAAACTACACTAAAGGAATAGTCAAAGAAGAAACTACATCAAATTAAAAGCCAGAAATAAACCAAATGATCATGAATACAAATCATATCTCAGTAATAACCTTGAATGTTAATGGTTCCAATTCATCAAGCAAAAGATATAGATTTGCAGATTTGATTAAAAAACAAAATCCAACAATAAGTTGTCTCCAAGAGACTCACTTCATAGGCAAAGACATCCAGGGACTGAAGGTGAAAGGATAGGAAAAAACATATCACTCATATGAATTGTGGAAACAATCAGGGGTTTCCATCCTCATATCAGAAAAGGTGGACTTCTAGCCAAAGTTAATCAGAAGGGACAAAGAAGGTCATTTCATTCTACTGAAGGAAATTATACATCAGCAAGACATAAAATTATAAATAGTTGTGCCCCAAACAATGGAGCATCTATGTACATCAAATCCTTCACAATTTCAAGAATCAAATAGAGCACAGCACAATAATACTGGGTGACTTTAACATATCTCTCTCACTACTGGACAGATCTAAACAAAATCTAAATAAACTATAGAACTCAATAATACAATAAATAACTTAGACTTAACAGACATATATACAATATTTCATAAATAAATAAGTGATACACTTCTTTCTCAGCAGTACATGGATCCTTCTCTAAAACAAACCACATGTTATGCCACAAAGTAACTCTTAGTAAATACAAAAAAATGGAGATAATACCCTACAGTCCATCAGATCACAGTGGACTGAAATTAGAAATCAATAATAAGATAAAAAATAGAAGCTATTCTAACACATGGAGACTAATACACTATTGAATGACAAATGGATATTAAAAAAATCAAGGATGATATGAAAAAAATACCTAGAGTAAATGAAAATATGGATTCAACAAACCAAAATCTCTGGGACACAATGAAGGCAGTACTAAGAGGAAAGTTCACTGCATTGAGCTCATTTATTAAAAGAATAAAAAGTCAACAAATAAATGACCTAACATTATATCTCAAAGTTCTAGAAAAAGAACAAATCAACACCAAGAAGAAGATAGGAAATAATTCAAATCAGAACTGAAATAAATGAAATTGAAAAAAAAACTGAAAAAATTGACAAAACAAAAAGTTGGTTCTTTGAAAAATCAATAAAATTGATAAATCCCTAGCCACACTAATGAAGAGAAAGAGAGAGAAAACCTGAATTAACAAAATGCAAGATGAAAAAGGAAATATCACAACAGACCCAACAGAAATACAGAATAATTAGAAATTATTTTGAAAATTTATACTCTAACAATAGAAAATAGTGCAGACATTGACAAATTTCTAGAGACATATGACCTATCTAATCTGAATCAGGAGATCATACATGATATAAACAGAATAATTTAAAGTGATAAAATAGGAAAAGCCATCAAAAGCCTACCAATTAAGAAAATCCCAGAACCAGATGGATTCTCAGATGAGTTATACAAGATATTAAAAGAAGAATTAATACCAATACTCCTCAAATTATTCCATGAAATAGAAGGAGGGAACCTTTCCAAACTCATTCTATGTGATTAATATCACCTTGATACCAAAATCAGACAAAGACACATTAAGGAGAGAAAACTTCAGACCAATATCCCTGGTAAACACATATGCAAAAATTCTCAATAAAATCCTGGAAAATTTTTACCAAAAATATTAAAAAGATAGTGCACCACTATCAAGTGTGGTTCATCCCAGGGATGCAGAATTGGTTCAACATATGGAAAACAATAAATGTAATTCATCATATCAATAGTCTTCAAAACAAGAATCATTATCTCAATAGATGCAGAAAAAGCATTTGACAAAATACAGGACCCCATCATGTTTAAAAAACTAGAAAAAATTAGGTATAGTAGGAACAAATCTCAACATCATAAAAGCCACATGTGCTAATCCCAATGCCAACATAATTCTAAATGGAGAAAAATTGGAAAGCATTCCCTCTAAAATCTGGAACAAAACAAGGATAACCTTTCATCACTTTTATGCAAAAATATCCATGAAACTCTAGCCAGAACAATTAGAAAAGAAAAAGAAATTAAAGGTATGCAAATAGGTAAAGAAGAACTCAAACTATCACTATTTGCCAATATCATGATTCTTTATTTAGAAGATCTAAAAAATTCCACCTGAAAACTTCTAGAACTAATAAATAAATTCATCAAATTAGCAGGATAAAAAATCAATACTCATAAATTAAATGCCTTCCTATACATTAGTAATAAATTCACTAAAAGAGAAATAAAGAAAATTACCCCCTTCCCCCTAGAAAAGAGAGTAAACTATCCCATTCACAGTAGCCTCAAAAAAAAATAGTTATCAATCTAACAAAAGAGGTGAAAGAACTCTACAATGAAAACTATGAACACTAAAGAAAGAAACTGAAGATGACATTAGAGGATGGAAAGACCTCCCATGCTCCTGAAAAGGTAGAATTAATATTATCAAAATGGCTGTACTACCAAAAGTGTTATACAAATTTAATGCAATTCCTATTAAAATCCCAATAACATTCTTCATAGAACTAGAAAAAACAATCATGAAATTCATTTGGAAAAATTAGAGATCCAGAATAGCCAAAGCAATCCTTAACAAGAATAATGAAGAAGGAGACATCACATTACCAGACCTTAAACTATACTACAGAGGTATAGTAATAAAAACATCATGGTTTGGTGTCAAAACAGACACATCAACCAATAGTACAGAATAGAAGACACAGAGACATCCCACATAAAAACAGGTA
>NW_027632705.1:0-16333 GCF_902686455.1 Sciurus vulgaris | reverse complement strand
ATGACTATGACTCAGACAACAACTGCTGAGACAAGAAAATTATGGGCTATTGTTAAAATATGGCCATATCCTTTACCATTAACTAATACCTCTTCTATCTTCCACCTATTTTTAGGTACCAATGCCTCAACAGGATTGCCTGCAGTTCCCTTGATTCACAGACCATCCTTTTATGCTACATCTTTTTCTTTACCAGGAACTTTGTGCTTTCAAATATGGTCCAACAATAGTGCTGAGAATACAAACTGAAAACCCATGTATTTCTCTACATTAACAAACCTTAGGATTATTTTATAATGCCTTAGAATCCCCAAACTTCCAAGCTGTATGGATGATAGCTTTGCAGCATGACAACAATGATTCCATAACAACAGAATCTTTAAAAATGTTAAAAGGTGATGATGTCGTTAGGAGCATGGACACCACACAAACACCATGCCAACAGAAACTACTTTGTAACTCCTCGAATCCATCTCCCTTGCAATCCTAAGTATTCTTCTCCCCCCATATGGTCTAATTGCCAGCATGCTGGAGCTGCTGCTCCTGTTCAATATGGTTTCTTCTTTTCACCCAATATGACTTCCTACGGAGATAATTTTACCAATAATGATGTTCAGTTAGAAATGAAACATGTCAATCCCTACGATAACTGGCTTCTGCTTTCTAACACAAAAGGATATACTAATATACAGTCATTTTTCAGCCTTCTGGGAGTGGAACACAAATTGTGCCAGTGGAATTCCTCTAATTAGGACAATTTTTCTTTCCTACCTGCTACTCAGTCTCTTACCTGTAATAGAAGCATAATCTTTCCTCCCACTCCAGTTTATGTGTCACCCCTTTCATGTTTCTATTAACTAACCATAGTACTACCATCCTAAATTGTTCTGATGCTAACATAACTTGTTTCCTTTCACAATGTTAAAATGCCTCCCAGTTTGCTGTTGCAGTGATTATGCATGTTCCTACTTTCTTGCCTCCACCAATCTCCTTAACTGATGAAGAGCTGCCTGTGATTTTGTCCAGAAACAAAAGAGAGTTTGGCATTACAGCAGCAGTGGTTACAGCGTTGGCTGTGTCTGCCACTGCAGCTGCAGCAACAGTGACAACATTAGCTACTACAATACCAAGAGCACAAGCTGTCAATAATATAGCTGAAAGAGCCACCTCAGCTTTACAAATACAAAAGGTTATCAATGTCCACTTAAAGGCTGACATAATTGGTCTTATACTCTTGATAACCTTACCACTCAATTAGGATTAGAGACCAAAGTATGGGCAGGCATCATGGCTCTTGGGATACTTATGGTACTGGGATTTGGACTAATGATCTGATGCCTTATGCACATAAGACGCCAACAAAAGGGAGAATCTCAGACCACCAAAATGGCACTTATGGCACTTGAAACTGGCACATATCCCCAGGTGTGGCTAAATATGTTGGATCAGTAGCCAATGATGGGTAAACAAACCAAGACATATATCAACCTAAGACAGGTCCTCATCCCAAGATGGGTGAGATACCAATGATGGGCAAGAATATGTTCTGCTATTATGCAACCTAAGACAGGCAGGATCCCAGGGATCCAGAGTCACAGATAGGCTCATGGGGGCCCATAACATCCTAAGACAGGGTTCTGATGCCTGGAGGTCAGAATTCTGATGACGGGTAAGGATGGCGCTCACCACTTGAGCTATTATGATGATCTGACCTTAAGCCCATTAATAAAACAGAAAGGGGGAGATGTTGGAGGCCGCTGCCCTGCAGGGCCTGCAGTGGTAGCTGGCCTTGCCCTAAGATGGCACCGAGTATCCCAACTGCAAAGAAAAACAACTTTAAGGAAGTGCTTTCTATTGACTGACTGATCTCCTCCGTGTTTGTGCTTAGCTCGTGATCAGTACATGTCCTCATTACCCACCATTAATTGTCCACAAGCTAAACACCTGACCTGTTAGGTGATTGGCTGTTACATCCCATAAAGTTGCATACTTTTCATGGCGGAGAGCAGCAGCAGCTGGGTGGAGAGAAGAAGAAGAGAGAGAGCTGCACGGTGAGGAGCGGAAGAAGAAGAAGAAGACAGCGGTGGTGGAGGAAGAAGAACCAGGCACTCGGCTCAGGAGCTCTCCCATAAAAATAAAGACCTTAAAACTCCATCTGAGAGCTGAGTCTTCATTTTACTCACTGGACGAGACAGTTTCCCAGCATGAACAATCTCCAGCTTTTCTTACCCATCAAAAATCCGTACTGTCCCCTTTTGAATATTCATCTTGGAAGCTTTGCACCATTCCACGTTCAGCATGGTCTATGTTCAAACATGGTGTTATGCCCTGTGAAACTGTGCTCATCATGCCATCACCAGGCTGTTATTTTATTCACTGGCTTGTAGTCTGTTCCCTCCTGGGGTAGCTTGGAGGACTCCTGGCAATATCCCACAGGCCTTTGGGACAGAGGGGCATTTGTCTGTTCAAGTAGATGAACCATTGTGTGAATACAGATTGGCAAGACATTTCTGCTTCTTGAGGAGTTTTGATGTGCCCTGGAGAAATCCCAGCAGGTAAGTATCTGGGTACAGACTAGCCTTAATAGAGCAGCCAAGGAGGAGGGGCCTGGCAGTTGGAGTGAGCATACAACTCTCCTTGCTTGTTAGGTTCATGCTCTCCTCTGTCCAACATTCTGAGCTAATGATTCCCTCCTCTCTTCATGAGCCACCAGAGGATCCACATACCTTCACATGGAACACGGACATCCCACATAACAACTGTCTCCTTTCCAGACTTTGTATATTAGGAGGGGAAACCTGACAGATGGAATGTGATGTGTACCTATTCAATGATTACTTAAGTCATGGCTCAGCACTGCATGCTCTACTGAGCTGAGTGCTCACCAACCATCTCTTTGTGTGGCTGCTCATCCTCTAGGCTAGTTTCCTGACTCTGAAGAAGAGCCAGGTTTTCCCAGTCCTGGAGGAGTGTGGTCAGAGGGCAAATCCACTGGTGCCAGTGCTAAGCTTGTTGAGCTACATTTTCTGAGGCACCGCTCGGTTCCAGCCTGTTCCACTGGAACTTGTGGGGGCTTACACCTGCAGCAGGAGCCAAGTGAGAAGGTTCTCAGCATGAATGGTGCGGACAAGGGAGCACAGCGTCACCTAGTGGGTCCGGGTGGAAGTGGGAGCTGTCAGGCTTCAGTGGGAACCCTTGTCTTGCCTGGACATGGAGGGATTTATTGTCCGTGGGGCTGCATACCGCTTGCAGCCTGGTTTCTCATTGACCAGACAACAAGGAAAGTATTACTTCTTTAAAAACGCAGGATCCTGTCAGCCACTCCCTTCATCTATCCTCTTACCCTCACAGGTGAGCCAGTTCTTGTTTTGAATGTTGGCTGGAAGCAGCCAGGAGGGGAATAATCTCTGGTTGCATGGGAACTGTAACACCACTGTGTTCTTAGTCTGCTCCTCTGTGACCTCAGGTGGAATCTGCATTGCAGGCCATGTCACGGGAACCATTCGTCAAATTTTATGTTGCCCAAGGCTTCACAAATCCTCTTGGGAGTGCAAACAAGTGCCTTCTCCTACTGGATCCTAGAACCCCACACTCGTCACAACCTAGCAGCCCAATTCCTGCTCCCTCCCATTTGATTAGAGGACATCACCCATGAATGGTTCTCCTGCCACAGGAGAACTGGTAAGCATTTGATGGGTTTTCTGAGTGGAATTTAATGCACCTGAATGAATGAGGAGTTGAGGATATGACTTTCAGCCATTTATCTCTCTAATGAATCTTGAGAGGAATAACTGAAATCATACCTAGCAGAAGATTGAATTGGATGAGGAATGTTTTTGTTTTGACACCTTGTTTCACTTCTGACACCCCAGACCACATGAGGCATCACCACTTGCCTTTTCCTGTTTATATCCCCAACAGCATTGGTCTAAATTACTGAAGCACTCCCTCACTTATGGAAAGAGGTATAATGCAAAAGGAAAAACTTCCTATGCCTCACCATTTCCTGAGATGATGTGCAAGATACATCACCTTTACTGACTGGCCCATTATGCACTCTGTTGTTTAGAATTATTTCAAAAAAAAATGAAAAAAGGAAAAGTAAAAAAAAAAATAGAATCGAGAAAAATGTCATTAGATTGGCAATATAATGGGTAGGTATGCCTCTGTGAATGATCCCCAAAATCTACATTCATAGTAACCAAATTGAGCATATTCTCAATCTCAAATAGTACTTCCTCTGCCCCTGACCCTGGCCTCCTTGGATCTCTGATAAAAACTTTCTGATCTGGGATCAGCTACATCCGTTTTCCTACTTAAGTGAAGAGGGGAAAAATCTTTCCCTCAGGACACACCACTAGCCTTCAAGCAAAAAATGTTCCTTACTAGATTGTTGTGAACAAGAGAATTAAGAATTTTTAGGCATTATTTGGCTTGGTCATGATTGCTTGCCCGCATGCATTTTCAGAAAGCAGGACTGTAGGTGATCAAGTGTTGTAACTCAGAGGCCCTTCTTGTGTTGGCGATATAGCCCATCACTTAGAGTGCTTGCCTCTCAAGATCCAGACCCAAGTTCGAGTCCCCAGCTTTGATGGAATGTTGGAAATTCCAAAAAAAGAAAAAAAAAAAAAAAAGAAACCAATTCAGAAACCTCTCCCATCTTTCTTTTCTCTTCTCCTCTCCTCACAAAATGAATCAACACTGAAAAACAGCACCAGTTTCACATGCAACCCATTTCCACTGACACCTTACAGTTTGCAAATGTGCTCCAAGGGAACAGTGATGCCCACTCACCTGCATTTCTTCAGAGTACTACTTCCACAACCTCACTCTACTCTCCTTAGGACAAAGATCACAGGTCTCTCATAAGGACGCTTATGCAAATAATTCTTCACAAACTTCTACTGCACATTGTTCACCAGGTTTCAGTGGCAGGAAATTTAAAATGACAACCACACTTGTACTTGGAATTCTCCAGGCTTCTTGGAAACACTCCAAGCCTCTCTTCCAATGAAGGGGACTTCCACTTCTGAGCGCTTTCCATAGGAACTTCAATGTCAACTGGAAAGCCAAGAGGTGAACACAAAAGATCACCGTTCTTGTCCTTGGGCTTTGTCTGACAGTCTACTTTGCAGTCACTTGCATATGACTTCTTGATAAATAAATTTAGGGTTTGGGGCTGAATTGATGTTAGCCTCTATGAAGTGCATCAGGAGGGTCATGGGGATTTCACAACCCACTCAATATCATTGGAGCTCCAGTGTCAAGAGGAATGGAGCCCTTTTTTAGATACTTGTTTATATTGATGGCACCCCTCAAGAGATGCAGTGTAGCATTGGGTGAAGCATAACCACAACTCGGGTTGCATGTTGCTCCCATGTTTACTGGGGCTCTGGGAATTAATGCATTGTGCTTTGGATGGTAAGGATTGACACAAAACCTCTCTTTGCAAGACCTCACACCGGAAGAAGGACATCAGAGACAATAGGCAAATGGCACATTGACAGTGGATAGAAACAAGTCAAGGATGAAAACGGATTTGACAATTTGCAAATGCTTGAGGAACACTTTTCCTTCTCATTAACTGTATTAAAATTTTGGTTATTATGGAACCACTTTTCTTTTGATTTTAAGGTTTTGCCAATTTAGCATCTTCAAACTTGAATATTCAAAGACCTTTTGGTGATTAAATTTCTGAGATTGTGGTGCACTCTTAATTCAGAGAGCCGGGGATTAGAGTTGCATATGTCAGGATCAACTGGTTTAAATTGTAGGTCGTGGGGTAGGTGCTGTGATGTTAGGACAGCCTTTGCTCATGGTTATTGTGCCACAAAAAATAGGAATCAGCATACGTATATGTGGCTGTCCCTTGGGAGCTACAGAAAAGAGACAGAAATTTGCAAGGTCATTGATGTACTTTCAAGGGAAATTAGGGTCAGTGTTCATGGTTGCATACAGAATGAAAGGGAAATAGCTACTTCCTGTATTTGTAGTTTATGATGAGTCTGAATATATGTCATTGAGTTTATGGGTTGACCATGAACAATGGCGAGTTTCATTGTAGCAAGTATTCTACTTCCAGTCTGGCCCATGGTCTAATTGGCAAGACTTCAGAGCAAAGTTGGGAACTTTTTAGAAAATGGTGGATCATAATGAGCAGTGCAACCCGAGGTACAGGGAAGTGAGTAACACCCCTGGCCATCCGATGCTGTCACAGGAACCCTGGAAAGGTCCAGGAAAACATCCAGAGCATAAATCAGGAGGGAAGTGGCCTGGATAAGTTCAGCTCTGCTCTCCCATGCCCTCACCTGCCATGGTGGCCCTCACTGAGGTGAGGAGAAGAAAACAGACCTTGCCCAGTGGATCCAACCCACTGCAGGCCAGGAAGCAGGGGGTTGGGAACAGCCAGTGAGCAGAGCTGAGACACACTTAGACATGTGGGGCACCCCTTCTCTCACTCCCCAACCCAGGCACAGTGTGGACCCTCCACCTGCTCCACTTCCTCCCACTCCCATGGAGAGCAAAGGCAGTAGCCACCTCCCATCACCTCCACCACCTCACACACCTGGGCATAGTGTGTCCCCTCACCACCTCGATCACCTCACACCCCGGTACAGCAGGTGACCCTCCATCTCCAACACCTCCCACTAACAGGCACAGCATGGACCCTCACTTCCTCCATCACGTCACATCCAAGTACAGCAGGGAACCCTCCATCACCTCCACTACCTCCCACTCCCAGGCACAGCATGGACCCTCACCACCTCCATCACCTCACACCCAGGTACAGTAGGGGACACTCCTCACCTCCACCTCCCACTCCCAGGCATAGCGTGGTCCCTCACCACCTCCATCACCTCACACCCAGGTACAGCAGGGGACCCTCTGACACTTCCCTGGACCCAGGTTTCAGAGGTCTCAGTCCATGGTAGGCTGATTCCATTGCTCTGGACCCAAGATGAAACTAGACATCATGCAGAAGGGAGTGATGAAGAAGAGCCACTGAGCTTCTGATGGAGTTAGAAAGCAGAGAGGAAGGGGCCATGGCAAGACACACCCTTCCAGGACACATCTGTGACCCACCTCCAGGCAGGCCCCACCCACCTCAGTGACTGCCCTGTCCATTGGATGAGGATGGAAGGATTAGGTCACAGCTGTCACAGTCCAATCATGGCACCTCCAACATGTCTGCATTAACAGGAGCATTGTGGGGACACCTCACATCCAAGTCATGACACAGCCACTGACAATATGTAAATGAGTGGACCTGGCTGTGTTCCAATAAAGCTTTCCATGGATGCCATTTTTATTTACTTACTGGAGTAGGGATGACCTGGGCCTTGTGCATGCTAGATAAGCACTCTACTACTGAGCTCAGTCCTCAATTTCCCAAATTGAAATTTCATCAAATGTGTCAAATGAAAGACCCCCACACCATTAAAAAGGGGGGCATTCTTAGCTGTGGATGGTAAAAAAAAGAGCCTGTGTCTGGATGTGGCCTACAGGCAGCAGCCTGCTGTCCCCTGACCATGCCCAAGAGGCCCCGAGGAAACCTGGGTTAGGGCCAGTTCTGGCATGGTTCCTGGATGCTGGTCCCCCATGAGGACTCAGTCAAGCCAGGGCTGCTCAGCAACAGGCAAGAAGGGCATGGCCTCTGTGCACTGAATGCATAGATGCCACCTGTCCCAGTGTTGAGGGCTCTGTGCTAGAATCCGCTCACCCCTGCAAGGTCAGTGCTGGAGGGCCTTTGTGGTCATTTTCTGACTGGTACTGAGCAGTGGAAACTGGGGGCCTCCTGCCAGGCAGATCTGGCTGAAGCAGGAGGGGGTTCCTCTGCACTGCTTTATCTCTCCTGCCCCTGTGAATCCTTCCACGATCTACTTCCTGCATGTTTTTCACACCTTCATGCTGTTTGTCAGTTACTCTGCTGTTTAAAATGTAGCACCCTGCAGAGGTATGAGTCAGCTACCACTTGAATCTGTGTCCCCCAATCACAGGGGCAGCTAACACCACAGCAAGGAAGACACTGCAGTAGTAGCAATCAGGCCTGGGGCGGGGCCCTAGTGAGTGTGAGTAGCCACTGTCTAAGGGCCCAAGATCTGCCTGGCCCTCCATCAGAGGCCACCCAGCTAGGGATTGCCTCCCACTGTGGGCTCTGCCACACCCCAGCTGTTGGCACCTTGGACCTCAGTCTCCAGAACTGTGGAAAAGAAAGGACTGTGCTTTATAAGCCATCCTGCCTATGGCGCTTCATCACTGCACTGCAAACACGCAGGTCAGCTCCTGATCCCAAGGCCATGGTGAGCTAGATAAGCTTCAGACAGGCTTGAGTCTGAGTCGGTTGAAAAGGAGTCTCTAAACATCAAATTGAGGTAGGTGTTCACTGGCTAAGGGGAAGGTTGTGAGCACAGACCACCAAAAACTGACCTGCTTTCCCTGGGAGCAGGTCTCCATGTTAGCTTATGCAATGTTTGGGGGGCTGGGTAGACATCTACTGATAGAGTCAGCTACCCGTATTTTTAATGACATCAACAGGAATTACCATGACATGCCGGACATACCCTTCCTCCCCTTGTTGGTCACATTGAAGGTTTGGCGGGTAAGACTAAACCCTGTGCCAAGAGGTGCTTGGATCAATCTTTGGTGTTGGTTTCCATCGTTTCCCACTCAGGTTACTCACCAAACTGTCTGGTATGGGGCATAGAAACCTGCTTCCAAAAGATTCTTCACTTCAAGGGAACTCATTTGCCAGCTCACAAACTCTGCTCCAGGTAGCAGCGAAATACCTCAGGCCTAAAACACCCACAGGACTCTGCTGGAAACTGGGCAGATGAACATTCTGTGATGCTGGAAATATTCAAAGGGTTTGGAGCTCCAGACCCACCTGACAGTGGCGGACACCAGGGTAACTCATCAACCACAACACCAAGTACAGGCCCAGGCAGCCCTGAGGGTCACGACATTTTCATTTCTGTTTCTAAGACAAGCTCTCATCTGAAGGAGAAGGGAGCAATACTAGTGTAATGATACTGAGTATCAGTCCATGGTCCCTCTTTTCATGGAAATGTGTTCTTTGAAAGGAAGCAGTTTCCCACCTGATACTAAGTTGTAAATGCTAAAATTAGTATGCACTTTTGAATTCCTGTTTATTACACACAATAACACAAATAATTCATGATGGAAGAGTAACAAATATATGAAAACTTTCACCAGTACCTAAGAATTGTAGACTGTTGGAAACTATGTTAAATTGTGAAAACTATATTTTATTCAATATATTTTAATACCGTTTAATAAAATAAAAGAAATTTCATGGGGCAATCAATCATGGTGTGAGATCCTGAGGCTTTTAGTATATGATTTCTGAGTATATCAAGGGGGTAGAAATTTTTTTTATAATTTTTGAAAATCTGAAGTTTTAACAGACCCAAAAATTATTGAGTGTTTCTTGTTATTATTGAGAAATACTGTTGACATGATTAATTTCTCTGAATTCTTTAAAAGTATGCCTTATTGTTTCTACCAAAAGAAATATTAAAGATGAATTACTAATTACTTGCTTGTCTTCACCAACAAATGGAAGGTGATTGCAAAGGTATATACTCAAGTATCAAATTAGATATTATATGCCTTATTTAATGGGGTCAAGATTACTCAGGTTTTTATACTTAAATAGGAGAAATATAGAGAAATAATATTTAATTGATTCAATACATACAACTTTTGCAATATTTTGCAAAACTGATGAGATTAATTTATTTGAACATATTAAATATAACTCAGAATTTACACATACAATTGCTGTCAATAAAACTTGTAAGCGTGAAAGCAAGTCCTGCAGACCATTGTTAATGAAGATAAGAATTTCAGAAATAAACATTAAATGCTCAGTAAAAATGAAATACATTTTTTAGTGTGGAATATTGTTAAAATAGAAAATACATTGTTAAAATACATATATATACCTATTCATGAAAACTGTTGGAAATCTTAATATCTGCTATCTAGATATTTAACAAATTACAAAAGAACAGATACTAGAACAGATAATGAATTATTAATACTATTAACCTACATAGTTAGGGAGAATATATGGCCTGGGTTGGAAATATGTTCACTGTCTTCAGTGTAGTGATTATATCTGGAAATATGGATTTTTAAGTTGTATCAAATGAAAAGATTTGACAATGTTTAAAATTTTAATAATAATTATTACCCCTTTTTTAAAATTATGCATACACACCATGCATGCTGACACCCATCATCCTGTTATTCTCTATGCTATTTTTTTTCTTTTTTTGGCTGGGGGTGGGCACCAGGGGTTGAACCCAGGGCACTCTTCACTGAGCCATGCCCCCAGCCCTGTTTTGTATTTTATTTAGAGACAGGGTCTCACTGAGTTGCTTAGCATCTTGCTGTTGCTGAGGCTGACTTTGAACTCATGATCCTTCTGCCTCATCCTCTCTAGCTGCTGAGATTACAGGCATGTGTCACCATGCACCAGCTTGCATGAGTCTTTTTTGGACATATGTTTGATATTATATTTTTTGTAAAATAAATGATGGAATGCCTAATGGGGTGGCTAGTTGGCTAGTGGATGGTAGGTATATGTGTAATTTATGCTTTTTTCAATATTGAATTATTTTAAATCTAGATGTACATATATGTAATGCATCATTTATAACATGTTTTGTATCATACATATTGCACATACATTGCAAAAGTCAGATTAATTGCTCCCAAAAGATGTCTGAATAATTTAGGGTTCTCCAAAGAAACAGATTTAGAGTGGTGAATTGCCTCATATGAGTAGGAAGCTTGAGCATTTCCTTGATCTGATGTATGCAAGTGGAGACTCAGGGCCATCAGTGGTATAATTCAAAGTCTTGGAGCTGCAGAGCCAAAAGTAGACTGTAGGCTTGGAAGACCTAAAAACCAAGAGTGGAGGAGACAACTTTCTTACCTCAAGCAATCAGGCAGAGTTATTTGAACCTTACTTCAACTTTTTGTCCTACAGCAGTCCACACTTACCCACCATTTTACTTTCCATTGTTTCAATTACCCACAATCCACCAAAGTAGTGTGAGTACAGAGCAATTGTGATACTTTGAGAGGGGCAGAGAAAATCTACACTTGCACAAATTTTATCACAGTTTACCTATTTCAGTAACCTGAAATAGTTGGGCCACATGGGATGTTCCATGTCCATCACCATATTCAGTTCAGAGTGGACTGAGATGTTTCCTTTATCCTTTGACAGGTCTTTTACCACCACCTCTGCCCCAGTGAGGAAAAGGTGGGCTAGTTTCACCTGGTAACACCCACCACACTCAATGACCCTCAGAACCTCATAACAATCCCTGAAGGCTATCTCATCACAGAAGATAGTCCCCTGCAACACTATAATAGACTGACTGCTCTTTCTACCCATCCTAAGCAGGAGCACCAACTAAGGATGCTACATGAAAAGAAAATACAAGCCAAAACAACATTGTAATTACCTTGTAGCACCATGTAGAGCAGATGCCATCTACTCTGAGTAAGGAGATACCTAGCAAACACCTTGGGGCCAATAGGATTAAGTTCATACACCTTGAGTTCCCATTGGTCTCTGCAGTAAAGGGAGTTATGGTGATGGGGGAGGAGTTTGAGATTTGGAGAAATGGGCGAGAGAAATGGGGTTTGGAGTCCCTGCCAGTTAGTTTTGTACTAATTTTTCTTTTGTGTTAGCAAACTGCAGTGGTATTGTTTATAGAATATCAGGATCAAAGCATATGCTATGCAAAGGATTCTTATTTACAGTCAGTGTGACTATAGAGCTATGATATTTATTTCCTGTCACTTTTGCTTATTTTTAATGCTTAATTTATACTTGATTCTCCTTGGTTGAGTATCCTTTTAGTGAGTTTCATCCCTCTGCTGGCTCTGATTCTTATTTTTTTTTTTTCAGGATAAAATATTTCATTGAGTAAGCTTTGTAGTGCACTCTTCCTGGTTATATAAATTCTTTTATATTTGGCATGGAAGGTTTTTATTTCATTTTCAATTCTGAAAAATAATTTTGCTGGATATGTTATAAATAATTCCAAGCCCTCCCTGCTTTTTTGGTTTGGACTATGAAATCATTTGAAATTCTAACTGGTTTATCTCAAAATGTGACTACCTTTTTTATCTTGAGGCTTTTAACATTCTAACCTTTGTCTGTATATAAGGCAGTTAATTATAACATGTCTTGGAGAGGATCTTTAGTGATATTGCCTATGAGGGGTTCTATGAGAATCTTGAATCCGGATTTCTATCTAATTCTTAATATTCTTAAAATTTTCTGATATTTATTGAAAAGTTTGTACATTCTTGTATTGTGTATTTTGGTGCCTTCCTGTGTGACAGTTATTCTTACCTTTGTTATTTAAGATTTCTTGAATATTCTGGTTTGGTCTCCTAACATCTTTACTGTTGCCTTTATTTTTCAGATTGTATAGTATGAAAAAATGTTCAGCATCTCTAACAATTAGAGATATACAGATCAAAACTAATCTAAGATTTCATTTCAATCCAATCAGTATGAGAATTATCAAGAAGAGAAGCAGCAATAAATGTTGGCAAGGAAGTGGGGATAAAGGTACACTCATACATTGCTGGGGGGATGCAAATTAGTGAAACCATTATGGAAAGCAGAATGGAGATTCCTCCAAAAACTTGGAATGGTACCACCATTTTATCCAGTTATCCCTCTCTTTGCTTTATACTCAAAGCACTTAAAATCAACACACTAGAGTGACACAGCCATTTCAATGTTCATAGTAGTTCAATTCACAACAGCTCAACTATGGTATCAAACTAGATGCCCTTCAATATAAGAATGGATAAATAATATATATATATATGTATATATATACATATATATATATATATATATGATGGAATATTACTCAACTTTAAAGAAAAAGGAAATAATGCCACTTACCATTAAATGGATGGAGTTAGAGAATATCATGCTAAGAGAAATAAGCCAAACCCAAGAAACCAAAGGCTGAATGTTTTCTCTGATTTGTGGAAGTTAATTCACAATAAGGGGGTGATAGTGTAGAAAAGAGTTAGTTTTTATGAGTAGAGGGAAGTGAAGGGGAAAGGGCTATGGGGGAAATAATGATATCAGACGTGATCCTGCAATATGTATAGTCAGAAAAATGAGAGATTACACACTATTTATTATGTATGATCTATCAAAATGTATAAATGCATTCTATTGCCAAGTATAACTATTTAGAACAAACAAAAGATGAAAAAAGCCTATTACTTAAAAAACAGATTTTATACTTTGTCTTCCAGGTCTGAGAATCTGTCTTCAAAGTGGTCTAGTTTACTGGTGATGTTTTCCACTAAATTTTTGGTTTAATTTACTGATTCTTGCCAGAATTTCTGTTTGGTTCTTATTTAGAATTTCTCTTTTTAAAAATCTTCTTTCACTTCCTGTATTTTCTAATTCCTTACATCATCTTTTAGTTTACTGAATATTTTAGCTATAAACTTTCAAAATTGTCAACATTTCCTTTACTGTGGTGTCAACAGGATCAGTTGTTAATGTGTTTTGGACTGCTTGGGGTGGTTGGTTTACTTGCTTTTTCATACTATTTTTGTGTGTATCCATCTTCTGGAATGATTATTACTTTTGCAGATCTTTTCTTTTCTTTTCTTTTTTCTTTTTTCTTTTTTTTTTTAATTTTGAGACAGAGTCTCCCTAAATTGCTTATGGTCTCAGTATGTTGTTTAGGCTGGGCAGGAACTTGTGATCCTCCTGCTAAACCTGAGCCACTGACCTTCCAGGCATGAGGCTCCTTTTATACAAGAGATAATTTAGTTAGCTTTTTTGTGTAAGTGCCCTGGACTGGGCGAATATCCAGGTATTGTTACTTCCACTCACCATGTGTCATCTGTTTTTCCCAATTTCAGCATTACTGACAGAAGATACTAAACTCGATTTACTACAATTGATTCAGAGCAAACTCATGCACTAGTAAAAGTTACAGCACAGGGGATGAAGAAAAAATTCTCTGCTCTTTCCATACACTTGGAATAAAACTGTAGTAACATTATGGAATAGATTGAGAAATGAATTATTAACAATAGTAAAATTACTCTTACATTATGTAAGTGATGAAAATAATAGATTTAAAAAGGGCATGAAAAAATGAAAGAGAAAAGGAAAAATAGAAATGAATAATCCAAACCAAATTAAAAAGTAGAAAAAGATGGATGGAAGAATTTGTTGGTAGCAGTTAATGTTAGAGGGAAAAGAGTGACTAAGAGGAGCAAGTGTAAATCTGACCTAGGAAAGCAAAAATAGAATGGTTTCCAGTTACTCTTTTAAAGTATTACAAGAATACAGTCAAATGAGTTGAGGATGTAATATTGATGAAAGGTGAACATTTATTGATTTGAAATAAAAAGTAAAAAAAAAAAGATCAAAATTAACATTAGAGCTACATATAATAATCCAGGCCAAAGTGAAAGAAATGTTTTTATTGAGTCTTGCTTGTGTGGATTTCATCAGGATTTCGGACCTTTAGAACATGCCCACCAACATTCAGCTTTAAATCTATGTTTCTCTGGGCATGGCAATAGTGATCACACCAGCTCACTCTAAAACAATTCTAGGAAAGTCCCTTCAATCTTTGCTATATCTAGGTACCTATGAGCTTCCTGTCAGTTTGGAAAAGACGATGTGTAATTTTCTGTGACTAAACTGCCTGATTATACCCTGTTAGGAGGTGGTGTCTTCTGTGCCCTCCTGAAGAGAACTCCATGTATCCAGTGCTGTCAAATCCAGGGTGTGGTACCCAGTGGATATTTTAAAGAGTATAAGGTGTGGCAGTGTAAGGTGGAGGTATTTTGCTTGATGTGATGCTGGGTGGCCCATGGGGTGGGGCGGTATATGGCTGCTGCCCTGTGGGGTGCACAGGTCACCACTCAGTGCACTTGAGCCTGGGCACAGTGGGAAGTGGATGATATTCATGGGGTGGTGCAATGTAATTCCGTTTGTGACATGGAGTGTCCAATATGCATGAGGTTTTCCACTGTCTGGTGTGGTTATCCTCAGAAATGACCTTTTCTGGGTCCTTGATGGTGCTGAATCTGGGTGGCAGCTGATACTGGCAGTCAAGGACCTCAGAAAGGACTTCTTGCACTTCACAGAGGATTCTTGGACTTGTATCAGAAGGCATCTGATCTGGTTTCATTCAACTTTACCTGAGACAACACTGCAAGCCTCACTAGAGCAGAAACTCTCCTACAATGGGATGTGGAGTCTTGCACCTTGATATCAGCTTCTAGAGCCTTCCCCACCACCTCATTTCCTAAACCTCCACCAACTCCTGGGTGGAGGAACCTGGGGCTGACTGAACACCTGTGGCCACATAGGTGCTGTCCATCACCCAGGTAGGTGGAGGTTTCCTGATCTGCACAGTCAGCAACCATCCAGCCTGCTCTTCCATAACCTGAGCAAGGTAGCTGAAACTGTCTGCATAGGTTCCAAGCGAGCTGCGCATGCGCACTGCACTCAAGGCACTGTCATGAAGGGTTGCTAGGTAACCATTCTTCCATTGTTGATGGATAACTGAGACTGAGTGGTTAAGCCCCCACTCATAACTGACTGCTGAGCGGTTCAGCCTCTACTTGGTGGCCACTCATTGGTGACACTAGGTGAACTCTTCTGGGTTTCAGAAGTGTTGAATCACCCCAGTGCAATGAATGGGGTCTTGGAGGCCTAGCCATGGCCCCTAAATTAATCAGAGATTCCCAAAAACTATCCTCAGGTATAAAGTTCCCTCCAGGATCCACAGGGCTGCTTGTTTGGGCAATGTGGACAAAGTGAACTGTATCCTTGCTTATGGGAAAGAAGTGGATAAAAGAGACAAGAAGAACCGTTAATAGTGTGGGGGTGGCAGGGGCCCTAGGGACAGGGTGCCTACCTGGGAAGATGTAACAGAAGCCACCTCCTTCCTGACTGGGACCAGGGGGAAGGAGGGAAGGGAGGCCAGTTCTCATTTCACCAGGATGGTTGACTTTCCTACCCTCACAGGCACCTCAACACCTGGGATCTAGAGACCTTGGTGATATCTAGCACCCAGGCAGTCTTATTGAGTAGCAAAACAAACTGTTAGTTTTCCTTCTGGTCACTTAAAATTCTCCTAGAGAGCACTTGATTGACTATTTAAAAGTGATTTAAATCACAAAATTATGTACACATAATTTTATGTACACAGAATTTTATTTCTAATGTAAACATTTTTAAAGTCTGTTATGTACAGTGTAGTAAAGTATAGCAGCGAGG